>NC_139529.1:6409340-6537959 GCF_947247035.1 Vipera ursinii | reverse complement strand
CAAGAGTGATAGGCGCCTTGGGTGCAATCCATAAACATCTGGAGCACCAATTGAGCACCATCGGCATTGACAAACTCCCCATCAGTCAATTGCAAAAGGCAGCTTGATTCAACGTAGCTTCCGTCCTGCGACGAGACTTTTAAACACTGTCTAACCTCCACATCTGCCTATCCCAGGTCCTTGGGAAAGACTCTATAGGTAGACGAAAATGCCCAATCCAGTCTAACCAGCGGAACAACCTGCCTCCTGAAGCGGTGAATGCTTCCAACACTGGAAGTTTTAAAGAAGAGACTGGACAACCATTTGCCTGAGATGGTATAGGTTCTCCCGCTTGAGCAGGGGGCTAGACTAGATGATCTCCAAGGTCCCTTCCAGCTTTATTCTATTCTAACCATTTCCAGGATTTTATTAAACGCCACCACCGTTCCTGGTTCCGCCCCCCCCCCCCCCGCTCTCCTTCCCAGAAACAATTTTTTTAAAAAAACTGCTGAGAAATAGACACCAGAAATAGCTGTATAATTGCTTTTTTTCCTTATCTTTCCAATGCAGTTATCTCTTTGAGAGGCCGTTTCGATCATCTTTTTTTATTATTATTATTATTTCTCATTTTTCGGTGAGCTGAGCGCCAGCTTGACAAACTCAACCGGGCTCTTTGGCCCTGCTCCCAGATCCCACCCCTGATGGCCACCGTTTGGATTTTGAATGACTTCTCTCTGAAAAAATCTCCCCCAGAGCCCTATTGGAGAGAGAAGGAAACAGAACAACAACAAAAAAATTTAAACGGAAAAAATTCCAGATAACATCCCACAAGTGAACTTTTCTGAGTAATTGAAGAGTCGCGGTGCAGTTTCATCCAGGGCTCCCTCGCCAGCCTGCTTTATCTTGCAGTCTTAAAAACAAGGAAGAGATAATTTTCCCCCTCTTGACTTCCATCTTTTTTTTTTTTTTGCAGTTATTGATGGTCCTGAATGTGGCTTCTTGGCCATCCCAGGTTGTTCTTGCCTGTTGAACGTCTCAATTTCCTTTGGAATTAACGGATGTTTAGGGTGGCAACATCCTGCAAACTCTGTTCCCTCTTGGTTTTTGGGGGGGAAAACTTCCTTCTCGTGTCCCCCCCCCACCCTCTATCCTGTTGCTGGATTTAAACTGGGTTAAAGCTGATCGGAAACTGCCCGTGGATTCCAAACAATGCTAGTTTTGTTGTTTTTGGCCCGGAAAGCCAAAGAAACTTAGGCTGGGAGGAGATTTAGTTAGCGGAGAGACAGCGCGGTGCAAACGATGGGCAAAATAGAATTGTGCCTTCCATTTTGCAAGTGGGTGTGTTTGGAGACACGTTGTGTTGCGTTGTGTTAGGGCAGAGGAGGCAGATCTGCTCTGCTTACACCTTAGTGGGCATTAGGAGTTATTCTGCCAACTCCTGCGAATTTGTGCCTGCCAAGGTGTGTGGTGAAACTCCATTGCTAGAGTAATCAACTCAAAGCCAGTTGATTGATTCATGCATCTGAGAACACAGCACCCAGATCTTTTGACTGTCCTTCCCTTTCCTCCTGTTATCAATAATGTGTATCTTTTATTTCCCCAAGTGCTAATTCTACATTTGCTCGGTGAAAGCCTGCGTTGATATCCCCTTCTCACTTCTGATCCCCCTCCCTTATTTTTTTTTTTAAAAATATTATTATCTTATTGTTATTATTTAAGATTTGAGCTTCAGTTCGATTCACAGTCTAGGAATGGTTAAAACTTAACAGTTCAAGTCCTAACCAAGAACCTAAGAGCTGCTAAGGTAACGTCAGAATGTACAGGCAGTTCCTAGTAAGGTGGTTTTGTGTGTGTTTTTTGCAAAGTCAGGATATTCAGGTCTGATAAGTTCAAAATTTTCATGGATCCCAGCAGCCCTTGGAGTATTGCTCCAAGGGCTCCTATTGCTATTGGCACAAATATTCCTCCCCAATCCTCAACTTCAATTTGCAAATGGCCATATTTTGTTAATTTTTTTTCTGGCTGTTTCTCCTCAATTCGTGCATCCCCTGGTACTGCCATATCAATGAACCAGCCTTTTCCCCCCCAACACACAATAATTGTGTCAGGCGTGTTGTGGGCCAGACATCTGTCTGTTTGGATCCGAAATAATAATATTTTATTTTATTTATTTATAATTCACTCTATTATTTTGATCCCATTTTGAAATCATCCATCTCCCTCACAAGAGACTTGAAGAGGTGGTCTGGCCAGGGGTGGGCCACATTGCCTCCCACCCTAGAGAGAAATCTCTCTTTTTTTCTCTCTCTCCCTCCCTTTTTCTCTCTCTCTCTCTCTCTCTCTCTCTCCCTTTCTCTCTCTCTCTTTCCCTCTCTCTCTCTCCCTTTCTGTCCCCCCTCTCTGTTTTTCTCTTTCTTTTTCTGTTTCTCTCTCTCTCTATTTCTTTCTCTCTCCCTTTCTCTCTCTCTCTCCCTTTCTCTCTCTCTCTCCCTTTCTCTCTCCCCCCTCTCTGTCTCTTTCTCTCTCTCTCTCTCTCTCCCTTTCTCTCTCTCTCTCTCTTTCTCTCTCTCTCCCTTTCTGTCCCCCCCCTCTCTGTTTTTCTCTTTCTTTTTCTCTCTTTCTTTGTCTCTCTTCCTTCCTTTCTCTTCCTTTCTCTGTCTCTTTCTCTCTCTCTCCCTTTCCCCCTCTCTCTCCTCCGTTTTCCTCTTTCTCTTTCTGTCTCTTTCTCTCCCTTTCTCTCTCCCCCTTCTCTCTCTCTCCCTTTCTCTCTCTTGCTCTCCCTTTCTCTCCCCCCCCTGCCCTCTCTCTCTCTCTCTCTCTCTTCCTTTCTCTCTCTCTGTTTGGCAGAGGGGGGATGCCCAGCGCAAGTATCTCCCTGCAGAAATGCAGAGCTAAGGAATATCATCTGAATTCAGGTTTCCCACCCCTGCCCTACCCTTGATGGGGAGGGGAGGGGGGGGGCGTTCTCCTTGCCAGCAAGGAAGGGAATGAGCTGGAGAAGGGGGGGTGGGGTGGGGGACGGAGGAGAAGGAGAAGGTGGCTGCGTCAACCTCCTCCTCCTCCTCCTCCTCCTCCTCCTCCTCCTCCTGCTCCTCCTGGACCCTTTTTGTGCTTCCTCTGCCATGGCTGACTGCAGACCCCCACCCTTGCAGTAGCCGGCTCCAGCCCAGCGAGAGGGAAAGACCGGTGGTTTTTTTTCGGGGAGAGGCGATGCGGAGAGGCTCGGCCCCAGCGGCCAGCCTTGGGGGGCGGCGGGGACTGGGGGAAGCCCAGCCGTGGGAAAGCGGGTCGAGCCTCAGAGGAGGCGCCTGCCTGCCCGAGGCGGGGGCGGGATCCCCGAGGACCGACGGCCCGGCCAGGCAGAGGCAAATGGCCGGCTGATGCTGCCCGCGGGATCCCCCCCACCCAACCCCGAGCGCTTCTCCTGCTGCCCGAGACCAGAGGAGGGTCGGAGGGGGGTCTCCAGCCCACCCCCCCCCCCGGAGTCAGCAGCCATCCGCCTGGGCTCCAGGTGGGAGCAGAGCCTGGCGTGGGCCGGGCAGGCGGAGGATGGAGAGCAAGCCTCTGTTCAGCATGCAGAAGGCGCTGGTGCAGCCGTTCCAGATGTGCATGTTGGATATCCCCCTGAGCGTGCAAGACGACGAGGTGAGGAGACAGCCACAGGGCGGCGGCGGCAGGGGAGGGGGGGAGGATTTGGGCAAGGGGGAGCCTGGGACAAGGTTTGGGGGTAGGGGGCTGCCTTTCCCCCACCCTCCCCAGATTCTTCACACTCCTCTCTGCCAGAGAAGTTTCTGCAGTTGTCCTTTGTTCCTACCGGGCTGTGTTTCTGCAGCTGGCCAGCCTTTCAACTGGCTTGGCTAAAGGGGCTTTTTATTTTATTTTATTTTATTTTATTTTATTTTATTTTATTTTATTTTTTATTTTATTTTATTTATTTTATTTTATTTTATTTTATTTTATTTTATTATTTTATTTTATTTTATTTTATTATTTTATTTATTTTATTTTATTATTTTATTTTATTATTTTATTTATTTTATTTTATTTTATTATTTTATTTTATTATTTTATTTTATTTTATTTTATTTATTTTATTTTATTTTATTATTTTATTTTATTATTTTATTATTTTATTTTATTTTATTTTATTTTATTTTATTTTATTTTATTTTATTTTATTTTATTTTATTTTATTTTCCCCTGGCAGGGTCTTCCCTCCTCGTCCTTGCCACCCTTCACACAACCCCAGAGTCGCCTCGCCTGGCCTCCAGGCTCCAAAACCGCCAGGAAGGCCTCCCCCCCCCAGGGAGAGGTTGAGGACGGGTCCTGGGTGCAAGAGGTCTCTTGGGCAAAGACTGGGGTTGGGACTTGTGTTTATTTTCTTTGATTGATCCAATTGACAGCCTCGCCCCCGTGGCACCTCCAGGTAACTCTAGGAAGCCTCCGCATTTGGGGATCCTCCCAGTCTGCTTCCAGGGATTTGAGTCTGCTTCTTAATTGCCTTCCACACAAACAAACACCCAGGGATTAAACTTCCCTGGGGGTGGGAGGAAAAAAATCCAGATTGTGACACGGGAAATCGAGTCCCGGTGAAGCTCTCTTGGAATATTTTTTTGCCACTCCTGGCTGAGCATCCCTGTTTTTTCCCCCAAGCCCACCTCGGAGGAGCCCAATTGGGCATTTCTGGGCTTCAAAGCAGGGACACCGCCAGGGAGCCTTGGCATCTGGGCCTGCCAAGGTTCAACCAGGCCCTGGGGGAGGGGGGGCTTCAACACCCCCCCTCCAACCCCAACTCCTGTGCAGGATGTACTGGAAAAATGCAGTTTTAGCCCGGGAATAGGGCTATGAAAAAGATCCAGGTTTGCAAGGAAGGTACGCAACTGATCTTCAAGTTCTGACCATGACTGAGAGCAGAACCTCTGTTGCTAAGTGAGACAGTGAAGTGAGTTTTGCTCCAGTTTTACGTCCTCTCTTGCCACAGTTGTTAAGCTGGTAACGCGGTTGTTAAGCTTCCCCCGTTGACTTTGTTTGCCGGAGGGTCGCCAAAGGGGTTCCCGTGACCCCCGGGGACGCTGCGACCCCCCCTAAGTATGAGTCAGTTGCCAAGTGTCTGAATTTGTGATCAGGAGCGCTGAAATGGTTGTAAGGGTGAGGACCGGGTGAAAACCGCCTTTCTTCGTGCCGTCGCAATTTCGAACGGTCGCCGAACCTGCAGAAGCCGAGGGCTGCCTGTAATATCTGGATTTACTGATTACTAAGGGCAGGAGATCGAGAGTGGTTTTCAAGGGGTGCGCGGTTGTAACTTGAGGACGACCTGTGAATTGTGAGTTTCGTTGTCCACATTTAGGCTCTTGTCAACCTGGACACTTGGTGGACGTAATGATCTTGACTCCAGAAGCGGTGGGTGCTCCATCACTGGAGGTTTTTAAGAAGAGGCTGGACAGCCATTTGTCTGAAATGGTGCAGGGTCTCCTGCCTGAGCAGGGGGCTAGACTAGAAGACCTCCAAGGACCCTTCCAACGCTGTTCATTCTGCGTTTTATGGACTGAGTCGCACAGCATTCGACTCCTTAGTGCTGAGTTTGCCCTGAGCAGCAATTTTAAAGGATGCCAGCCCAGATCTCGTATTATTCGGGTGTGGGGCTGATTGTGCGGGGTCAGAGAAAACATATGTAGGCTTGGGGAGATCTGAGATGGGCTCACAACACATCACTTTAGGGGAACGCAACCCTCCCACTCCAAATTTAGAAGATCCTTTTAGTGGGGTCCCTGGTGCTCTCTGAGCTTGGTTGTTTTCTTGCAGACGTTTCATGACCCAACTAGATAACACCATCAGTGCTAGAAGGAAAGTGCATGGAGTGGAGGAGTAGGAGTAGGAGTAGGAGTAGGAGGACTGTGGGGTCCTCGCTGCTCTCTGAGCTTGGTTGTTTTCTTGCAGACGTTTCATGACCCAACTAAGTAACATCATCAATATAAGGGTGTGTGAAGTTTGCTCCATGTTTATATTCAGTAGCTCCCCCTGCAACTAGTGCCCGGCACGCACTATCCATATAAGCAGAGATTAACACCAGACAAACAATCAAGGAGAAAATAATGTGCTAGTCAACCTCCACCCAGCCCGAAAGGAGAAGCTACTGTATATAAACAGGGAGCAGAGCACTGAAGATGTTGCCTAGTTGGGTCATGAAACGTCTGCAACGAAACCACCCAGCTCAGAGAGCACCCAGGACCCTCCCAGTTCAGCCCTGAGGTACAAACGTCCTCCTTTACGAATCTTTTTTAGGCGTTGGCCTGCCATAGGTGGAGCCACATCAAGTGGCGTCGCATCAGGCCCGCTTGCTCTGATGCGGTTGTACTTTCTCCGTGTGTGTGTGTGTGGGGGGGGGAAAACGTGGCTTGTTTTCACACCCTGGGTTCCTACGCAGCCTCTCTGCGGCTGCTGAAACGCCGCCGGGATGGCGTCTCTGGAAGTGTGATTGTTTTGCCTGGGAGCGGAGGAGATATTGACCCAGCACGTAGCTGGAAAGTTCAGCACATATCCCCGGAGCTGAATTGGAATCAAACGAGAAATGTAAATGAAATGGAAGCGAGGACAGCCTGGCCTGGATTGAGAAAAAGTGAATTTTCTTCCCCTTTTCTTTCTTCCCTCTTCCTCTCTCTCTTCCTCTCTCTCTTATTCTCCCTCCCTCCCTCCTCTTCTCTCTCCTTCCTTTCCCTTTCCTATCCTTCCCTTTCTCTTCCCCTTTTTTCTTCCCTCTCCCTCTCTTTTTCTCCCTCCCACCTTCCTCTTCTCTCCCCCTCCCCTCCCCTCCCCTCTCCTCTCCGAAGACTCAGGGCGTCTTACAATCTAAAGCCATCTCATCTTCCCCCAGTGGGGGATTTGCAGACAAATAAGATCTTCATCACCATCATCCCCAGCCAGTCTTCCTCTTGTCTTCTCCCCCCTCTTCCCAAGTTTTTTTTTTAAATCCCATTTATTTATTTATTTTTATTATTTTAATTCCATTTATATCCCGCCCTTCTCCGAAGACTCAGGGCGGCTTACAAGCTTAGCAGTAGCCTTCATTCTATGTATATTTTATTTATTTTTATTATTTTAATTCCACTTATATCCCGCCCTTCTCCGAAGACTCAGGGCGGCTTACAAGCTTAGCAGTAGCCTTCATTCTATGTATATTTTATTTATTTTTATTATTTTAATTCCATTTATATCCCGCCCTTCTCCGAAGACTCAGGGCGGCTTACAAGCTTAGCAGTAGCCTTCATTCTATGTATATTTTATTTATTTTTAGTATTTTAATTCCATTTATATCCCGCCCTTCTCCGAAGACTCAGGGCGGCTTACAAGCTTAGCAGTAGCCTTCATTCTATGTATATTTTATTTATTTTTATTATTTTAATTCCACTTATATCCCGCCCTTCTCCGAAGACTCAGGGCGGCTTACAAGCTTAGCAGTAGCCTTCATTCTATGTCTATGCCTGCTTATTAGGGCTTTCACCCCCCCTCCAAGCGGCATTATTACAAAGTCAACTTATTACTGCATTAAAAAAAAAAAACAACAACAACCAACGGTTGCTTAAAGCAGGATCTGTCCGGACCAGGGGGGGACAAGGAGTTAAAACCGAGGACAATAAAATAACCAACCAACCCCCCCCCCCACACACACACAAACACACACAATTCAGCTAACCTCAATGTACACATGTTGTACTTTGACAATAAAGGTTTGTTTATTTATTTACTTAATTGAAAACCTCGCCTCTCAGCCTGCAGAGGGCGCCTGGTGGTCTCCTTTCCTTTCCAGCCGCGCTCCGAGAGGCGGAGACGCGCTCCCACGCTCTTCCCACTTCGCTTCTCTCTCTCTCTCCCCCCCAACCCCTCCCCGAGTGATTGAGTGACATCAGGGCTGCTGGAGGGGGCGGGCCTTCTTCCCGGGGGCGGGGCTGGCCAAAAGCCTGCTCGCCCCCGCTAGGCAGAAGAAGAAGAAGAGGAGGAGGAGGAGGAGGAGGAGAAGAAGAAGAAGAAGGAGAAGGAGAAGAAGAAGAAGAAGAAGAAGAAGAAGAAGGAGGAGGAGGAGGAGGAGGAGGAGGAGGAGGAGGAGGAGGAGGAGGAGGAGGAGAAGAAGCGCGCCGGGGACCCCCCCCTCCCCTCCCCTCCGCATCCTCCGCCCGCCTCCCAAGCGGCCGGCCGAGCTGGCTGCCCAGCGGAGCCCGGCGGGGGCAGCTCCATGGTGGTCCTCATGTGGTCGGAGCTGCCGGCGGAGGAGCGCTCGGCCAGGGCGCTCCAAGCCGGCGGGGCCAGCAGCCCCGAGCGCCTCTTCGAAGGCTGCCGCCGGCTCCGCAGCCTCTGGGAGGCGGTCAGGCTGGAGGTGGCCGCCGAGGAAGCCGGTCCCGTCGTCTTGCACAGCTTCACCCAGCTGGATCCCGATCTGCCCCCCCTGGAGGTAAATTAAAACCAAAACCCGGCCGGAAGGCAGACTTTGGGGCGAGGGGGGTGGGAAAGAGGAGAGGAGATGCGAGGGGCTTGCCAAAGGGCTCGTTCACACGACGTGCAGAACCCGGGTTCGGCTGGGTGACGGGAACTGGCGCGGGTCCGCGTCCAGGGGCGCTCGGGGCGCACGCGATACCAATCTTTCTCCCCCACTTCCCCCCCCCCGGCGGTTTATTTATTTATTTATTTTTATTTTTATTTTATTTTATTTTAATCCCATTTATATCCCGCCCTTCTCCGAAGACTCAGGGCGGCTTACAAGCTTAGCAGTAGCCTTCATTCTATGTATATTTTATTTTTATTTTATTTTAATTCCATTTATATCCCGCCCTTCTCCGAAGACTCAGGGCGGCTTACAAGCTTAGCAGTAGCCTTCATTCTATGTAGATGCCTGCTTGTTAGGGCTTTCACACACACCCCAAGCTTAATTGCCCCCAACAATCTGGGTCCTCCGTTTAATCGGGCCGCTGTGGATGCTGGCGGCGGGAGTGGGGGGGCCTGGATGTGTGAATCCGGCTGGTAAGTTGTTCGGCTTGGCCTTTGCGGGTGGCTGGTTCCGTGACTTGTTTTTTCAGGGCTTTGGGCTAACTGGGGGGGGGTCTCCAGCTGGGGGTTCCTTCTGGCTTGAACAAAGAAAGCTTAGGGGTGTTCGGCGGACTTGTGCACGCACACGTCTGCCTCTAAAGAGCATCTTGTGGGTACAAACCATCCCTTAAAACATCCCGCCTTTCACCCCAACAACTCTTGACTTATTGTTAACCGAGATAGATAGAAAGTGACAGATGAAGCCGGCGAAGATGAGGGGTAATTGTTGCCCCTACACCCACCCACCCACCCCAGGTTAACTAGGTTAAAATTTCCTCCCTTGGCTGGTTAATCTGACGGAACAAGCTGCCCCCTTCATAAATCCTCGCTCTGGCTTAAGTCACATCATGCCACCTTGCTGGTGGCACACACGAAATAGGCTTAGCCGGGCTGGCTTACACAGAATGACCCTGAAAGCTAAGCCACAAAACAACAACAACTGTCCTTTAGTCAAACTCTAGCTTAGAAACAAGACCTTCCAGATTCGGAGAATTTACTCTTTTTAAAAGATGAGCGGGCCAGCGTGGAGGGCTGATGGGTGGGGCTTTAAGCGGGGGGGGGGAACCCCTTTCATCCATTTTGCATTGACAGCTTTTTGGGAAACAGGATGATGGGCACTGATGATGTTACCTAGTCGGGTCATGAAACGTCTGCAAAAAAACCACCCAGCCCAGAGGGCAGCCAGGAACGCTCCGGATACCGTCTTGTAACATCCCCAGGGTCACGTGAACGAAATTTAGAACGCTTGGAAACTGGCATGTTTTTATGTCGGTTGCAGCGTCCTGGGTTCGCGTGATCCCCTTTGGCCACTTTCCGACAAGCGAGGTCAACAGGGGGAGCCGGATCCGCGTAGCGACTGTGTTCCTCACTTAAGAACCGCGGTGATTCGCCTCCACTTGCGGCCAGAAAGGTTGTAAAAAGGTGGCAAAACTCAGTTAACAAATCTCTCTCTCAGCAACATAAGCGTTGGGCTCAATGGTGGCCGTAAGTCGAGGACTTAGCAGTCTTAAGATTGCAGTCTTAAAACTAAAAGCCAGATGCAAGCGTTCTTTAGATGCATCGTTATATTAGAAGAAGTTGGGAGCATCCTTGGTATATCTTTGCGTTTTCCTTTTTTTTCTCTCTCTCTCTGTTTATACTTTCTCACAGCCTCTATCCCTATTCTCTTTCTATTCTCCATCGTTTCTCTCGGGGGGGGGGTGTTAGTTTTTCTTTTTCTTTTATCCCTATGCTTTGTTAAAAACCTAATGAAATTATTGGAGGGCAAACTTCGCAAGCCTTCCCCATCTTATCTTCCGGAGCTCCCAGAAGCTCTGCTGGTCGACCCAGAAGCTCTGCTGGTCGACCGGCTTCTTGTTTGGAAAAAAGATGTTTATTCAAGATTCAGACAAGGATACCAAACTTGCTGTCCTTTCCTCTGTTGAGTTGGTTGCTGGGTGCACCACGGCCTCGGGGTAAAATCAGCGCCTTCCTTATTTGCTTGAGTATAATGGGTGGTGATCCCTGGCTCACCCTGCTTGATCTGATCTTTCTTTCTTCCTTCCTTTCTTTCTTTCTTTCTTTCTTTCTTTCTTTCTTTCTTTCTTTCTTTCTTTCTTTCTTTCTTTCTTTCTTCTTTTTAATTTTTTTTTAATTTATGCATGCATCCAACCCGGAGGTGAAAAATGTTGATCACCTCCCACGCAAACGTTTTGTTTCTCAGATCTGGAATGAATGAAATTCAAGCAAGGGTTACCCCGTTCTTTAAGATTCCAGCCCTCCCCAGTGAATGAATGGTCTTTGCGAAACAATGCAAAGCCCTGGTTTCAAGTGGAAGTAAAGCTTTATATATCCTGCACTTTGGGGGGGGGGATCTTTCCATCTGCTTTGTTCTGTTTTCCCAAATGAAAAAAAAACCAGGGAAGTTAATAGTTCTCCCTAAGGATCTACTGTAGGAGGCCATTTGTGTTGATCAAGACAAGGCAGCGGTCTGTAGCTGGCTCACCATCTCCGCGAGGATATATTAAGGCACACAAATTAGTACCCTGGAATTTCAAGGCAGCTGGCTGGTTTCAAGGCAAGTGCTACACAATCCAAAGAATAATTCTTGCCATCTGCACAAACCTCCGTGCCGTTTTTCTTACTGCTAAAGGCCCGTGAAATGTATGAGTTGTTTGTTTGCTTGAGGGCAGAGATGAGTTTGAATCTGTGAATGTTGCATGTTTTTCTGCGCAGCTCAAATATGGAGGAGCACATTGTAAAATCCAAAAAAAATAAAGGTTTCATGTTTCGTGGGAGTTTATGGAGCCAAACACGTAGCTTGATTGGCAAAATTGCTTTTTTTTTGAAAAAGAAAAAAAAAATTCCTTTCTGATTTTCCAGCCTTGATTTTTCCTCCAAATATTAATATTGTGTTAATATTGAGGTGAGGGATGAATACATAGGCTGGTCGTATAGTAGGATTTAAGGCCGCTTTTTTTGTTGGTATTATGGACTTTTTTTTTGTCGTAAAAGAAGAATAGGAGGGTCATCGGTCCATACATATCATGAGTTTTCTAGCACTGCAACCCCATCACGAAACTTGATTCTTTCTGGAAAGGCTAAAGTCAAAACAAAAAGACCACGAAATGCAAAGTAACCAATGCATGAAAACAGCTTTCTAAATCAGTACAACTTTGTTGAAAACACTGTAGCTATGACTGTAGGCTCAGATTGCATGCTTTTGAGCTGCTAGTTGGGCAGGAGCTGGAGCAAGACGGGGTGCTCACTCCATCACACACAGTGCTCGGGGTCTTCGACTGGTGCTGTCAGCTTCTCAGATGAATGGGATGGGATAGGATAGGATTGGAAGAAGAATAGAATAAGGATAGGATTGGAATGGGATAGGATAGGGATAGGATAAGATAGGATAGGAACAAGAACGGAATAGGAATAGAATAGAATAGAATAGAAGGAATGAAGAATAGAATAGAACAGAACAGAATATGAAATGGAGAGAATAGAATAAGAATAGAATAGACTATGGAATAGAATGTTGTTGTTGTTGTTGTTAGTTGCAAAGTCGTGCCCGACCCATGGACAACGTTCCTCCAGGCCTTCCTGTCCTCTACCATCTTCCGGAGTCCATTTAAGCTCACGCCTCCTGCTTCAATGGAATAGGAACAGAATATGGAAAAGGGAAAAAAAAAGGATATAGTTTTATCATGGAGAAACGGAAGGAACAGTTCAGGCTTGGCGAGTTAACTCATCTAGGAACCGAGGATCTTAAGGCAGCCAAACGAATAATTCCACAAATGCAACATCTCAGCAAAAGTTTTGGACTCTTGTCTTGCTCTCTTTCGCATCTGTCTACCAAACAGCAGGAAGGAAGGAAGAATTCTCAGCCCTTCAATTGGTCCAATAAGGAGGCCATCTTTCATAAATCTCAGGGTATTTCTCCCCTTCCCCACTGATCGGAGTAGCAGTGCCTCCATTTATTTCTGTGGCGCTTGACCCTCTTTGGAGTTCCTGTTTGGGCTCCAAAGAACTTCGATTTTCTTATTATCCCCCCCTCCCCAGTTATTGCTTAAGCATCTTCTCAAAACCTCTAACCTTCCCTCCTTCTTGGATTTTGCCTCTCATGTTCAGAGGAGGGGGAAAAAATCTGCTTCTTGTGGGTGGGCTGGGCTGGGCCCCTTTCCCCTTATAGGGGGTGTTGGAGAAAGCCAAGCCCACATCATCTGCTTCCCATTAATTCCTGTTTCTTCAGCCTCAGAATTGGCAAGAAAAGGAGGGCCTTAGTTTCAGACGTTTGTGGGCTGTGTGTGTGTGTGGGGGGGCTGCTGGATTGCAGACAGGAGGAAAAGATTTTTTTTTTGTCATGGTATTTTTACAGCTGTTGTTCAAAGGCTTATCTCATGCTTTTCCTTCCTTTCTTCCTTCCTTCCTTCCTTCCTTCCTTCCTTCCTTCCCTCCCTCCCATTCTCATTTCCATTCCTTTGTTCCTTCCCTCCCATTCTCATCTTCCTTCCTTCCCTCCCTCCCTCCCTCCCTCCCTCCCATTCTCATTGCCATTCCTTCGTTCCTTCCCTCCCATTCTCACCTTCCTTCCTTCCTTCCTTCCTTCCTTCCTTCCTTCACTCCCTCCCTCCTTCCCATTCTCATTTCCATTCCTTCGTTCCTTCCCTCCCATTCTCACCTTCCTTCCTTCCTTCCTTCCTTCCTTCCTTCCTTCCTTTCTTCCTTCCTTCCTCCTTTTCCTCCTTCCCTCCCATTCTCATTTTTCTCCCTCACCCCCTTTCTCCCTTGCTTCCACCCCCACCCCTCCTTTCTCCTTGCTCTAATGTGATCTGGATTGCTTACCATGGCTGAAAAGGGATGCTGCATATTGTATGAATGTCCCTCATTACCGTTCTTCCTTGGATTAGGTTCAAGGTCCATTTTAACCCAGCATCCTGTTTCCGTTGGGGGCTGGCCAGGGACGATAGGGAACACCCTCCAGGCTGCCAAGGCAGAGGGGTTTCTGTTGTTGCCTGCTCCTCCAGGGAAAATATTGTCCTCAATTGAGGGACTTTCTCATTCTTTACAATAGAGCTTTGATTTTGCTGCTGTGATGCTCTCCGCCGCCCTTTCCGAGCACCCAGAGATCCTTGTCTTGTGGCAGGGAGTTCCGCCAGCAGCAAAAGGGAATATATGCAAAATGGCATTTTCGTTGGCTAGAACTGAAGAAATGGGACTGACTGACGTCTTTTATACTCTCAGATTTTTTGTTAGGGAGGGGGAAAAAACCCAGTTTCTGCTTCTCCGTGCTTTGCACGTTGCAAAACTATAAAAGGGAACAGACTGCCTTCCCAAACCTTCACCTGTTCGGTATCTGTTCCCAGATACTCTCTTATATTTGCCATTTTGTACACTGAATAAACCTGTTTTTACGACCGTGTGTACAGTACTGCCATAAAAATAAAGCTATTTTTATGGTTGCCTTTACGACCAAACTCTCCCTGGCATCTTTTTTTTTTTTTTGCTTTATTCTCAAAGACTACTTGAAAATTTCTTCTGAATTCCTCTTGGCATTTTTACACCCAGTTGGTTTGCCTTCCATGACCTTTTTTGCCCTCCCTGCTGTCTGCACTTTCCAATACGGGGTGAAAAAAACGCCCAGTTGGGTGTCTTGGAATCATCACGCCTTAGAGATAGAAGGGGCCACTAGGGTCATCAAGTCCAGCCCTAACTCAGTGCAAGAATCCAGATTAAAACATCTCGGCCAGCAACGGGACATACAGTGAGTCCTCATCTTAACAAAAGGTGGTTTAGTGACCGTTCGAAGTTACGACGTCACTGAAAAAGTGACTTTTTAAAAAAATTTAATTCCATTTATATCCCGCCCTTCTCCGAAGACTCAGGGTGGCTTACAAACTTAGCAGTATGGCGATGTTTCACACTTACGACCGTTACAGCATTCCCTTGTGTGGCTTAGCCAGTCCTATTTTATTTTGACTAGTCCTACCTTGCTGGATTGTTTGGGGCGACAAAGTGAGCCTCAACAGGGCCTATCTGCTTGACTACAGTTTTCAAGCTAAGGACTGATAAAGTTACAAAATTGGCCCATCTTTTTTCCTAACCCAAGGCTATCTCTTGTGTTTCCCCCGGGGCCTCGAACATTTTCCTAACATTCAAATATATATATATATATATATATATATATATATATATATATATATATATATATATATATATATATATATATATATATATATATATATATATATATATATATATATATATTGGCCTTCTCTTGTAACTTAAAACCAGCGTTCTCATTTCTGTACTCTGGGCTAATCAAGGACGTCAGTAGTTTCTGTCTCCTGCAGAGATATATATATATTCTTCTCAAGACTGAACTTATCCAATTCGGCTTCTTGTGTACTCCCCCGGCCCCCTTTAACCATTTTCATTCTTCTTTGCAATTTTTTTTTATCCTTCTTCTTCCAAGCAGTTCTTAAAATCTGATGCTTAGGAGAGGAACGCCCGACTCACTCGTGCAGAGTTTGACTTTGCAGAATAAAACAGCACCGTGATTTTTTTTTTCTGGCCTGGCCAAAAAAGCGTAAACAAAGATAAACACAGCCGTTTTTTTTTTAAAAAAAACACACTTTATGGATTAAATTGCAGTTCGCCGAGTTTATGCAACGCTCAAAACTCCAGAGGTTTGGTTGGGAACTTAATCTCAGCATCTTGTCACTGAATAACCAAATTCACCCTGGGCTATTTCCCCCAAAACCTCTTAACCTGAAAGAAGCTTTGAAGAAGAGTCATTTAAAGAATTATTTTAAACTTGAAAGAGTCATTTTCATTGGCTGCCTTCAACCATCATTAGCGCAAGGTAGCATGATTGCATTATTAATCATTTAGCGGCGAGTTCACACGATCAAAATTTGGGCACGTGGCAACCGGTGTGTATTTACAACGGTCGCAGCATCCCAGGGTCAGGTGTTCACTATTTGCGACCTTCCCAGCAGTCAGTGGGGGGGCAGTTTCATTTAATGACCACTTGATTCATTTAACAGCTGCAGTAATTTGCTTAATAGTGCCCCCCTCCCCCCAAAAAGTGTCATAAAGGCTTCAACTGGTGCAGAATGCATCCGCGCCGAGTTGTGATGGGAGTTTCCCGATACTCCCGTGTAACACCTCTTCTCCGCGAGCTGCATTGGCTTCCGGTTGCCCTCCGGGTGAGATTCAAGGTGCTGGTGATGACCTATAAAGCCCTAAATGGCTTGGGTCTGGATTATCTGAGGGAGCATCTGCTGCCGGCATCCACTTCCCATCGTCCTGTGCGCTCCCACAGGGAGGGCCTTCTTAGGGTACCGCCGGTGAAGGGTTGCCGGCGGGTGACTCCCAGAGAGAGGGCCTTCTCTGTGGGCGCGCCTGCCCTCTGGAACCAGCTTCCGATGGAATTTAGGACTGCCTCCGACCTCCGCTCGTTCCGCCGGGACCTGAAAACTTGGCTCTTTGAGCTGTCGGGCCTAGACTGAGGGGTTTTTAATTGGGTTTTAAATGTTTTAATTTTTAAACTTTGGGCTTTAAATTTAATTAATTGTTTTATTTATTTTTTTTAACTTTTGTATGGTATGATTTTAATTGCCCTGTAAACCGCCCTGAGTCCTACGGGAATAGGGCGGTATATAAGTCAAAAAAATAAATAAATGAATGAATGAATGAATGAATGAATGAAACCAGGCAACGGCCTTGCTTAACAATGGAGGTCCCAATTTTTTTGTCATAACTCAAGGACTATCTCCTTTTCCTTCGTTAAAGTTGCAAATCGGCACAAGCAGAGAAGTCTCCAACTTCTCTTCGCTCACAGCTTTGCTTGCGCAGTTCTCTTTTGTTACTCTGCTGTTCCTTTCTAATGCTTTGTTGATACACTGTTGGGAGCGTTTTGCTTTTTTTGTTCACAAGAAGAAAAGAGTCATTTATTTAGAAAAAGAGGCTGGTTTGGGGGTTTTTTCTCTGGTTACATTGAACGACCCGACCGTTTTTTTCTGCAAATCAGTGCAATTTAGCATCCCCTCTTTATTTTTTGCTGGCTTTTGTGTGTGTGTTTGTGTGTGTGTGTGTGTGTGTGTGTGTGTGTCTGGGGGGGGAGAAAGCTACAACTTTCTGACTTTGAACTGCTGAAAAGGCCTCCTCCTCCTTTAACTTCTGCTTATCTGCAAAATTAATTCTGCCTTGTTGGGATTTCGCTCAGAACATCGTGTTAAAAATGCTCGCTTTCCGTCGTTATGTGTCAACCTCATCAATATTTTAAGAGAGCGTGTTCACTTCCCTGATTGAAAAAACTTGGAGTTTGTGGTGCAATTCTAAAAAGTCACTGTTCTTTGTGGTCAGCCTGCCTTTGGTTATGCCCTGGCCTTTCAAATAGGGGGCAAATGGTCAAATTAGAATTTCAACTTGAATGGTGGAATTTTGCCGTGAATGTGTCCACCACCTTTCTCTCATATACTTACACGCATTCTCCGTTGTTCATATATGGACAGCTTGCCGATAAGCTTTGTTTTACTTGAAGGTTTTTTTTTTAAAAAAAAGACCAGACAACCATATAGAGTCTCCTGCTTGTTCACAAACTCCGATGCTGATTTTCCTGTTTTTCTGATATAAAAGTCTTTGGAGCTGCCGGAAATAGATTTATTTAAATCCCACCCGGCCCAATTAGAAACACACACACCCCCACCCACACCCCCAAACCTCTTCTGATTCTCTGGCTCTTTTGTTCTGCAGCAAGAGAACCAAATCTGGAGATTTATTTCTTTTTTTCCTTGCGATTTGCCCCCCCCCACCCCGCCTGCTCTCTCGACCAGCCAGCACAGCCAACATTCAGCAAGGGAGGCTTCGCGCGAGCTGCGTGCCCGGCCCTGGGTACACCAGACAAGGGATCCCTCAGTCCAGCATCACAAAAGGGGTGTTGTCTTGTTTTTGTGTCCTTGCGAGCTCCGCTTCGAGGAGGAAATAAAAAGAGAGCGCGGAGGCATTCAAAGCAATCGCTCTCCTGCGCCAATCCACTTGGCGCTCTGGCTTCGAGGCCTCGCCATCTTTGCAAGGATTGCTTTGGATTCTCACTCGCTTGCCCGGGGGAGCTATTGAAAAAGCACACACACACACACACACACACACACACAAAGGCTTGTGTTGTTGTTGTTTTTTCTCCCAAGCTCTAATGGTGCATCTTGGAAAGCTCACTTCCGTTTTCCTGTTTCCTTGTTTGCCTGGCAGGCTTTTGTCTTTTCGTTCCCACCTTCCTTGCCTGTTATTTTATTTTATTTTGCTTTTTTTGTTTTGGTGTTCAGCCACAAAAGGGAGGGAGGGGAAGGAAGAAAAAAGATGAGAGAGGGAGAGAGGGAAGGAAAGGAAGGAAAAAATAAGGGAGGAAGGGAAGAGAGGGAAGGAAGAAAAATAAAGAGGGAAGGAAGGAAGGAAGGAAGGAAGGAAGGAAGGAAGGAAGGAAGGAAGGAAGGAAGGAAGGAAGGAAGGGGAATCCTCAATTGCCTGTTACTTGCCAGCAAGCATCTTTCATAGATGTGGGGATTCTGCACGGAGGGGATTATTTTTCTGCAGATCTAGCTAGGAACTCTGTTGCAGTTTCCACCAATCATCTGATGCTTCTGGGAAGGCAGGAAAAACACCACTGGGCTTTTCCACCACCAGGTTGTGTGTGGTGGACCGGATCTGGATGCTGTGTGTTTGTGTGTGTGTGTGTGTGTGAGAGAGAGAGAGAGAGAGTGAAAGAGAGATTTGTGCTTTGTCTTGCAACGAAGACTTAGGCCTGGAAAAAAAAAGCCATTCAGTCAACTCCATCCAGGATCCTTTTTTAAACTCATTATTTTTAGAGCCTTTTTAATCAGCCACAGCTGAACAAAATCGGAAATACTTAGAGCTTCTGGTTTGTTTTCCTTTTAAGCCTTTCAACATTGGAATAGCCAGAGAGTGGGGGGGGGAGAGAAACCCCCCCTCTTCAGCCCCATGGCTTGCTTTCCCTCTTCCCCATCTGGGGAACAAACTTAGACACAGGCCAACTTCTGAAGCTACCATAGGGGGGGATGGAAAAAAAAAGAAATCTGGTTTTAAGATGAATTAACCAAGGCGGGAATTGTTCGCTGATGAGTCAAGAAAAATTACATAAAGTTGTCAGTCTGGCAGGGACCTCAAAGGTCTTCTAATCTGACCCCTTTGGCAGGAGACCTCACACCATTCTGTCAAATGGTTGTCCCGTCTCTTCTTAAAAACCTCCAGGGTTGGAGCGCCCACGACCTCTGAAGGCAAGCTATTGAATTAATTGTCAGGAAATTTTCTCCTTCATTCCAAGTTGGATCTTTCCGTGATAAGCTTCCATCCGTCGCTTCTTGTCCTGACCTCAGGCGCTTTGGGAATAAGTTGACCCCCTCTTCTTCTTTGGGGCAGCCCTTCAAAATTTGGGAAGACTGCTATCACCTCACCCTTGCGCCTACTTGTCTGAGCTTGACGTACCCATTTCCTTCCACCATTCTTCTTCGTTTTTTTTGGCCTCCAGGCCCTTTTATCATCCTTGTTGATCTTCTCTGCACTCTTTCTAGAGTCTCAACGTCTATTTTTTTATTTTATTTTTTGCATTGTGGCAAGCAAGACTGGATGCACTATTCCCAGGGTGGTCTCCTTGGGCTGGACTAGAACAGGGGTCCCCAAACCCTGGTCCGTTGGACCGGCACTGGGCCATGGCATGCCAGCAACCGGTCTGCACAAACAAGCTAAGCCCCATCCGCGGGATGCAGGCAGCACACAAAACCACACACCACACACACCTGGTCTGTGGAAAAAGCTCTCTCCACGGAACCGGTGGTCCCTGGTGCCCAAAAGGTTGGGGACCTCTGAACTAGAACAACTTCAAGGTCCTCTTTCACCCCTGTGAGTCTATGATTCTTTCTTTCTGAGTAACGCATATGTTGAAGAAGCAATCAGCAGGTTACTGGGTGTAACCAGCTATTTGTTCCCTTAACAACAAGGACTGTGTTTCCTGAAATTACAAGGCTGTGTCTCCAGATAAACTTTTACTGCTCACGCCTGGAGGTATTGTAAGAGGATCCATTGCTGGCAAGATCTTTTTTGCAAAAGCAGGGCCCATAAAGGCTGCCAAATCAGACTGTCAGGTTTCCTCGCACCGTTTGCAATTGTGTGTACTCGCCCTCGCAAATGGCCCATGTCGGCATATAGGGCAGTCCTCAATTTGCAACCGTTCGTTTAGTAACCGAATAATGGAATGACAGAATCGGAAGGCACCTTTGCAGGTCTTCTCGTCCAAGCAGGAGACCCTCTAACATTTCAGGCTAGTGGCCGTCCAGTCCCAAAAGACGAGGAGGGGGGGGTTTGCATCGAAGCCACACAAGGGGGGACCTCCTTCCCTGACCCAGTTGCATATTTTGCAACGTGCGAAACGGAGAGATCTGCTGTGGAAGAACAGGTGCCCTGGCTTTCTGATTTGGCACGGCCAAAACTCGAAAGCTGCAGGATTCTATTTGGATCCGCTCTGAAGATTTCCTCCCCGTTTCTGTGCCGACTGCGAAAGGTTTGGGCCTATGTTTGAAATTGGAGAGGCCGGCCCTCCCAGATGCGGTTGCCTTCCAGATGTGCCGGATTCAAGCCTTCCAGATTTCTCGGCATCCTGGAGCCCGCACACCTGGAGGGTCGCCAAGTGTGGTTTAAGATTCTCCCTCTAGATTTCGGCGTGCAGGATAACAAGAGTTGGAAGGGACCTTGGAGGTCTCCTAGTCCAACCCCCTGCTCAAGCAGGACATCCTAACCCCATTCCAGACAAATGGCTGTCCAGTCTTGTCTTTAAAACCTCCAGTGATGGAGCAGCCACAACTTCTGGTGGCAAGTCGTTCCACCGATTAATTGTCCTCACAATTAAATAAAACTCTCCTTAATTCTAAGTTGCTTCTCCCCTTGATTAAATTTCCGTCTATTGCTTCTCGAACTGATCTCGGGTGCTTTGGATAAATAGGTGGACTCACCCAATGTCTTACCTACCGACAGTAACATTGGTCTCCGTTGTGGCTGTAAAGCGAGGAATGCTTGTAACCCCACAGCCCCTTTTTTATTACTTTCTCTTTAGAAAACCAGTCCTAGCCCCCTTTCCTTTCCGCCAATGGAACATGGGCGATTAAAAGCAGAATACTTTTTTATTATTATTTTTGTAAATTCTTTGGCACTCGTTTGCTACGAAATTCTTTTCTTCCTCCCTTCGCAAGGCGCAAGGCTATTGTTTCCGAGGAAGCAAACGTCCCTCGCAATGTAAGCCAGATGTGTAGAGAGATCTGGGCTGTGGGGTGGGGTGGGGTGGGGGGTGGGTGGGGGTCAGGTCTGGAATTTAAGGTCCTTTGCAGCAAATGTTTCAGGCCCGACTGTGGGCCTGCCAGGCAGCTGCCGACCCCACCACGCCCCACCGCGCCGTTGTTTGGTTGGAGAAATGCAAAGCCTGCGGTTCATCAGCAGCCTGGGTGGGTAGGTGGGTTGCATTGCCAGGATGCCACGATTCCCTTCTCACGCCTGCTCCTTTTCAAACAGCCTCATGCCACCTGCCCTGATGAGTGGCGATCTTGTGGGTTGTGGTTTCCTCCTCCCCCCCCCCCTGCTTCAACTGCTCCCTGGTTCGCAATGCTTCAGCAATTGGGAGGAAGAGGCAGAATGAAAGGAGGGAGAAATGAAAGACAATGAGCGATTGTCCCCACGTTTTTTGATTGGCTGTGTTGTGGATTTAATCCTTGATGCCGGAACGAGGTTAAACGGGGTTACCCCCGTTCACTGACACGCGCACACACACACACACCACGTTTTCCCAGCTCGCAACCCGGAATGAGCGGACGGGACCACAATAGGCTTCTGTTTCTCTGACTCATCCAGCGACGGATGGGCGCTCCGAATTGGCTGCCTTGCAGCCGGAGAGCTAGCGGGCACAGGTGCCAAGTTCGAAGCCGGGCGTGACACGACCGGAGGACTCCTTTTGGAGGGTGCGAAGGGCAGGTGTCCAAGCAAACAGCACAGCCATTATTGAAAACGTTCCTCACAGTGGATAAGTCCCCTTGGGGCATTGTGGATAATTTAATTGGGCAGCGCCAGGCATTGTGGGGGAAAATGTAGGGGGATTATGGGTGAATGAAGCCGGTGGCTGAATGGAATACTTAGGCTCCTGTCCCATTAACTGGGAAATAGAGCCTCAAGATCTAGAACGTCAAGGTAGAGACCCACTGAGGCCTTTTCTAACAATTCTGGATTACCACTGGGCAGCCTGAAATGTGTTGTGCTTAGATGGCTGCAATTATCCCACTGCCTCTCTTTTTATATCATTCTTTATATTTTTATTTCTTTTCTGTTGATCCTCTTGGAGGCTAAAGCATACGACGAGCTGTTGAGAAAGCTAGCTATTCTAGTCTAACGAAGAGAAGGACCAGGGGGGGACACGAGAGCAGTCTTCCAATATTTGAGGAGCTGCCGCAGAGAAGAGGTGGGCCAAACTATTCTCCAAAGCACCCAGAAGAAGGCAGGACAAGAGGCAACAGATGGAAACTTGTCAAGGAGAGAGGAGCAACCTGGAACTAAGGAGAAAAATCCTGACAGTGAGAACGATTAATGACTTGCCTCCAGAAATGATGGGTGCTCCATCACTGGAGGCTTTCGAGAAGAGGTTGGACAACTCTTTGAGTGGGATACAGGTGGTGGTAGAGAGGTAGTGGGATGGGTCTCCTGTCTAGAATAGGAGGTTGGATTAGAAGACCTCTGAGGTCCCTTCCTGTAGAGGACAGGAAGGCCTGGAGGAACGTTGTCCATGGGGTCGCGATGGGTCGGACACGACTTCGCAACTAACAGCGAGGTCCCTTCCAGCCCTGGGATTATGTTCTAAGTCTCTTCCTAGTTGTGATTAGGGTGAAAGAAGAAAGAGAAACGTGCAGACCAAACCCAAAGAGGCTTTTCCAAAAGGCAACCGGACTTGGGTTTTCCCTGAAGACCTTTCGCTTCTTCTCCAAGAAGCTTCTTCGGTTTGGACTGAAAGCTTCTTGGATGAGAAAGCGAAACGTCTTCAAGGCAAAACGAAGATCTGGGCTCAGCCAAAGATTTGTCCAAAAGGGCTTGGCATTTTCTCAATCGCCCCAAGCGGATGACATTTGGGAACAGACCAGGCAGAAAAGTCCATTCTCTGAATCGGTTATTTGAGTTTTCCATTGTTAATCAGTTATTTAATCTACGCTTAAAGTTAGGCCATGTGTCCAGCTTTGGCAGCCGTGATGGCGAAAGGAGAAGTCCGTCTATTCTCCGGGCTTTCCGTAAACATTTTTGTTTAAAATCTTCCAAGAAACGGTGTTTAAGATATTCAAGGAAATTTCCAAGCGTGGGTGTTTTTAATTGCCCCTTTGTTGCGCCTCTTAACAAAGTGAGCAATTGTGTCTCTTTTTAACTCCCAGCTCTTTTACAGTTATCAATTAAATCCTGCCTTGATTGTTTGTTGATTGATCGCTTTATTGGTTTTAATTGAGGATCCGAAGTATTTGCAAGTTGCTTCCTTGTTGGAAATGTTCCAAAATAGCGGTAGGTGTGTGTGCGTGTGCGTGCGCGCGCGTGTGTGGTTTCCAACCTTCTTTTTTTTTGCAGCAGTTGTAAAAATGGTAACTAAAAAGGCTAAATTGAAAAGTACGAGAGGGAATTAAGCGGCAGCAAAGCCCAATAAAAGCAGCGTTTTTGAGAGAGGGGTAAAAAAAATAAATCAATCTGGCTGGATTGGGCATTTAGTTAAGTTCCAGATTTGAGTCACCTGTTCTGTGCAGGATATGGGCCACCTAGTTCTATAGATCTGGGTGGGTTCCAGCCTCCAGCATCCTCTGCCTCGGGAGATATGGGATTTGTAGTTCCACAGTAATATGGTCTTACGGATAATCGTAGGTTTGAGGTTTATGCCCGGGGTGATTGGCGAGTGTAAGAAAAGAGGAAAGAGGATTGCCTTTACAGGAAGTCCTCAGTTTATCACCTCTGGGATAGGAATTTCCCTTGCTAAGCCAAGCGGTTGTTAAGTGGGTTGCAACTGATTTTATTGCTTTCCCCCCCCACAGTGGTAAGCGAATTGCTGCCGTCGTTAAACAAATTTGGCTTCCCCTATTGACTTTGATTGCACGTTAAAAATGATAGGTAGGATAGGTTTGTGTTCCCGGCACAACATTCCTAGACAGCTTTACAGGCCTATATTTCAAGGCTCTAGTCCTTAAGGGGAGTGGGCGCTAAGTTCCTGGGCCCTGATTGCATGCAAATATTTGGGCATTCCTCCTCTGACTGTGCATTTCAGGAAATTCTTAAGTTTTTACTCCTTAGTTACAATGACTAGGTTTCACAAATTGTGGCTCATCAAGATTCTAGCCCTCAGTTTTTACAATTACTAAGTTCAGGTTTCAGTCCTTAGTTATTGCATTTGCTCAGTTCCATAAACTTCTTCATCAAGGTTCTAGCCCTTAGTTTTTGCAATTACCAGCTTCCACGCGTCAGATGTCATCCAGGTTTCTAGTCCATAGTTTACACAATTGCTAGCTTCCCCAGGCAATATGTCATCTTGTTTCTAGTGGTCACAATGAGTAGGTTCCACAAACGGTGTTTCATCAAGGCGCTAGTCCTTAGTGGTCACAATTAGCAGGTTCCGTAAACTGTGTTTCATCAAGTCCTGAGTGGCTGCATAAATGAAAAGGAACGATACCCTTAATTTTGTTAGCGCAAAACATTTCCTGCAATCGCATAATCCATCAGGGCTGTGGATTGCGTCTTTGCATCTCCTGATAAAAACACCGTGATTAAAAAATGAAAAATAAATTTGAACGTAATAAATGCATGAATATACGGGAGAGAATTCATTGTTCTTGTATGCTGGAAATTTATCAGCTGCTAGAAATCTGAGGGTAGGGCGTTGATTTCTGGAATCTGGTGCCCACCTTGACTGTCCCAGGGTCATCTGGCAGGAGCAGCCATTGGCCAGATTCAGGCTACAGAAGGGCTCTTAAGAGATCCTCTAGTCCAGCCCCGGGTCGCAGAGCCCCGGGGTCACGTGATCCCCTTTTTGCGACCTTCTTACCATGGGGAAGCCAGATTCACTTAACAGCCGGGTTACTAACTGAAGCGCCGCAGTGATTCACTTAACGGCCGTGGCAAGGAAGGCGGTAAAATGGGAATGGGAATCCGTCGCGGTCGTAAGCCGAGGACCGCCTGTATTTGTTGTTGTTCCTTTTAAGACTTTCATCCAGAGAGAACAAAAGTGGATTCTGTGAATTGGGAGTTTTGAGGGGGTTTCGGTGTGGTTTTTTTTTCCCCCCATTCTGCTTTGTTGACTCATGGACTTTTTAGCTGATGCAGCAGAGCTGCAGATGTTCGCTGAAGTTCTTTTCCTTTCTTTGTGAGAAGAAACCAAGATAGGCTGGAGGGATGTGAATTAAATGCGTGCCAAACTTAAGGTGGTCCTTTCGCGAAACCGAACGCTTGTTTTATGTCCAGGACCGCTAACTTACTCTTTTCCAAACAAAAAACAACCCGGAGTTCCTAAAGTAAACCAAGAGAGTTGCATCGAACAGCCAGAGAAATATATTTTATTTTCATTTTGTTCCAGGCAGCAAACTCTGCTTCTTCCTTCAATCTTTCCCAGAAGCGAATGCAAAGAACTGAAATTATCTTGAAGGCCACTGAGTAATAATAATAATAATAATAATAATAATAATAATAATAATAATAATAATAATAATAATAATAATAATAATAATAATACAAATGCCTTTAACATTATTAAACAACATCTGTCCGTCCCAGGTCCTTGGGAAGGACTCCGTAGGGGGGACACAAAATGCTATTATATCCAGCCAAAACATCTCACTGACTTTGTGACCAGCCATAATAATAATAATAATTTGAAATAGAAGGTATGGGATTTTTAAAATTATTATTATTTATTTTTTTTGCAGTCGGGGAATCACGAGGCATGTGGGACTGCAATGCCCATCAGGCTGAGCCGCTTGCCGTGATGGTTTTTAACCTTGTGAGAATCCTCTTCTCTCTTTCGTGCAATTAGACATGGAGATGACCCTGCCCGCCTGGTGTTGGGTGTTTGTTTGTTTTTTAAAAAACAAAGCTTCTAGCCCTCAAGGCTGAAGATCTTAAGGTTTGAAATTGCAGACCTGACCGAGGGAAATGAGCAGCTGCAGAAGCTTAAAAATAAGCCCCTTGCACGGTTTCCTCTACTCTTACGATGAGTTTGTGTGCCTGGAGCGTTGTGAAAGGACCTAAAAATACCGTAGCCGGAGTAACACCAAACAAAGAACACAATTATATAACAGGAACGGAAGGTGGTTGAATAATAGGAAATTGTGATTCATTTTAAGACTTCTCTTTAAACAAATCTAACCCCCCCTCTTCTCTCTCTTTTTCTCTTCCAAAATACGTATTTTGTTTGGGTTTTCTGTGCGCGCATAGGGAGGCTGTGCGATCTTATTGCAAGCTCTGAGTTCGAAAACGGGAGGAAAATAAGCCCTCGACTTAGCAGCCTTTGGTTTGAGCAGCCGTTCCAAGGGCACTGGGGGAAAAAAAAGGGAATTGCAACTGGTTCTCCTACTTAACGACCGTCGCAGCCTTCCCCAGAGTCACCTGATTTACATTCCGGACGCTTGGCAACTGACTCGTATCTACGACGGTCGCAGAGCTCCCGGGGTCCCGTGCTCCCCTTTTGCGACCGTCCGACAAGCAAAGTCAATGGGTCAAGCCAGATTCACTTAACAGCCGGGTGGTAAGCCGAAGACTGCCTGTATTTAGTCCATCTGCGCTGCAGCGCTGGTCCCCCACCCCAAAAGTGGCATTTGCAGGACATTCTCCCTTTCCTCCTTCCACACTAACAACAACCCTGCTAGGTAGGGTAGGCAGGACACACACACACACACACACACACCGGACCGTGCCTGAAGTTGCCCAGCAAATTTTACAGCGAGGTGAGAAAGCTGAACCTCCGGCTTTATGCGACCAAACCGATCCCCATCATCCCTTCCGCACAGCCACCAGCCTCTCGCGATTCAGCATGTCAGTCAGGGATTTTTGGCTGCAGATTCTCAGCATCCATCCATCCATCCATCCTGCCAAAATTTAGATATTAAGCAGGTAGATGCCAGGCGGGGAGGTTTTAAGTAACTTCTGGACAGAATTACGGGCCCCTCCGTCCATTAGCCTGGGTCATCATGGGCCTGAGTCATCAAAAACACATTACGAAATGCGATGGCACTCCGGGCGGCCAAAGAAGCACTTAAGGAAAATTATTTTTATAATATTGATGACTCTTGTGCTGCAAGGCGATCTTGCAGATCCTGTCTCGAAGCGCCCCGGAAAGATTCAGAGTTAGCCTCCGTTTCGTTTGGTTGACTGTCCAAAGTTACAACGGTGGCACTGACCCACTCGCCAAAACCGGTGTGCCCGGTGTGATCCAGAGGTCAGCCCTGTCACGTGCCAGGCCCTGACTCTTGTGTCAGCTTCTCCAAACTCTTTCTTCGGCCTGGGCTGCGGACGCCGAGAACTCTCTCCTTTCTCCGTGAAACTGAAGCAGCTTTTTTTTGGGGGGGGGAAAGGGGGAAGGAAATTGAGGGCACGCACTCAGCAAACTGGGGCATTCCTTCTTCCGGCGTCACAGCCTCGTGAGCCTATAGCTGAATCTGCAATTGTCAGGTTTCCATTCCTGATTCATCCTTTCTTGATATGGCTTGCGGTATCCTCTTCAAATCACCCAGACGTAAATCATCGTCTTTTTTCCCCGTCTGCTGAGTGCAAAACGCCCCCCCACCCCAACTCTTGTTCCAGGAGTTGGCACTTTTGTTTCTGCTGAAAAAAAACACAAAAAAACCCACACATTACACTTCTGCAGATGTTGGCGTCTTTGTAGGCAACCATTTCCAGGAACGACGGGGGTGAAAACTTGGGAGGAATTGAATTAGAAGGGAAAGCCGATGAACGAAATGATGACTTTATTTTACTTGCACTGGAGTGATTCTTGGGTAGTCCTGAGTCAGCTTGAGTCGTGATCAACGTGATCAACGTGGGGATCCACGGAAGTTCCCTGGGGTTTGATCGTGTTGGGATTGTTTTGGCCGAAGGAGAGTTTGGACAGCCATCTGTTTGTGCAAAGGGGCGCCTAAGAAACAGCTGCTGAGTTTTTTTTTTTGCCCACAAAGGAATTGCGTAGAATTACACAGAATCCGAGGGCGGGAAGGGAACCTTGGAGGCCTTCTAGTCCAACCCCCTCTCTGCTCAAGCAGGACACTTGAGACAAATGGCTGTCCAGTCTCTTCTTGAAAGCCTTCAGGGATGGAGCCTCCACAGCTTCTGGAGGCAAGTCGTTCCATTGATGAATTGTTCTCACCGTCAGGAAGTTTCTCCTTAGCTCTAGGTTGCTTCTCTCCTTGGTTAGTTTCCATCCGTTGCTTCTTGTCCTGCCTTCTGGTGCTTTGGAGAATAGCTTGACTCCCTCTTCTTTGGGGCAGCCCCTCAAAGATTGCAAGATTACCATTATGTCACCCCCTAGCCCTTCTTTTCACCAGACTAAAGGTAAGGGTTCCCCCGCACATTCGTGCTAGTCGTTTCCGACTCTAGGGGCCGGTGCTCATCTCCGTTTCAAAGCCGAAGAGCCAGCGCTTGTCCGAGGACGTCTCCGTGGTCATGTGGCTGGCATGACTAGACGCCAAAGGTGCACGGAGCGCTGTTACCTTCCCATCGTAGTGGTCCCTAGTTTCTACTTGTATTTTTACGTGCTTTCGAACTGCTAGGTTGGCAGAAGCTGGGACGAGTAACAAGCGCTCACTCTGCTACACGGCACTCGGGATTCGACCCGCCAAACTGCCGACCTTCTGATCGACAAGCTCAGCGGACATACCCAATTCCTGCAACCGTCCTTTGTGTGTTTTAGCCTCCAGCCCCCTGATCATCTTTGTTGCTCTTCTCTGCACTCTTTCTAGACTCTCAACATTTTTTTAATATTGCGGTGACCAGAACTGGACAGAGTATTCCCAGTATGGTCTTACCAAAGCAGGATAAAGGATAAAGTTCACATGATCTTGCTGCAGTTGTGAAGGAAGGAAGGAAGGAAGGAAAGAAGGAAGGAAGGAAGGAAGGAAGGAAGGAAGGAAGGAAGGAAGGAAGGAAGGGCCTTGCCACAGTTGTAACTTGGGGTTATCTTTTTCTGTACTTGAGGCAGCTTGTGTTGGAATGTGATCTCTGCAGGAATGTTTAATTCGAGCGGTTTAGAAAACAGGATTTCTTCTGCAACACAGCGTCGGGCTTTTAATCATCCGAAAGGAATTTCAGCGGCTTTCAAACAGGAATTAGTATGTCGAACCCGTCCTTTAGTCAGTGGAAATTGTACTTTTATACAGTGCTTTCCAGCGTTATCTAGTAGCAACGGGGACAGTGGGAGGGAAAGTAATATGAGATCCTGGCTTTTGATCGGGAGGGCAAAGAATGCGGATGGTTTTCTGGTGGACTCTGCGCCTCTGAAAAGCACAGGCGGACTTGGTTCAGGGACGGGAAAAGCTATTCAGAGGTTTCCAGGCCGTTAAGCAAAATAGTGTGTTTTCCCTGCCCCAAATTCCATGTTGAAAGAAAGGGGGGAAAAATGAAAGGAAGGGAAGGAAGGGGGAAAAGGGAGGGAGGGAGGGAAAAGGCAAAAGAGAAGGAGGGAGGGAAGGAAGGAAGGAAGGAAGGAAGGAAGGAAGGAAGGAAGGAAGGAAGGAAGGAAGGAAGGAAGGTATAGAAAATATTTTGAGTGATTTGAAGAAAGGGAGGGAGAAACAAGAAAGAGGGAGGGATGGAAGGCAGGAGGGAAAGATAGAAAGAAAGGAAAACAAAAAGGAAAGAGAAGGAAGGAAGGAAGGAAGGAAGGTATAGAAAATATTTTGAGTGATTTGAAGAAAGGAGGGAGGGAGAAACAAGAAAGAGGGAGGGTTGGAAGGCAGGAGGGAAAGATAGAAAGAAAGGAATAGGAAAAGGAAAGAGAAAGAAAGAAAGAGAAAGAAAGAAAGAAAGAAAGAAAGAAAGAAAGAAAGAAAGAAAGAAAGAAAGAAAGAAAGAAAGAAAGAGACATTATCCTAATAAGCTAGGATAAAAAGATGATTTTTTTTTTCTGGACTCACAGTGATCCAGAAATTTGGCTAAATCTGTGATGTAAGGGCCCATTTGAGATCGTATCTAGTCCACCCCAAGTTAGATCAACAAAGGAATGAAAAACATCCTCGTGATGCTGACAGCCCTGATATATTCACTCTTAGATTCTTTCTCCTTTGTTGTGAGGCTGGTGTTTTTGTCCATTTGCGGGGATGCAGGGAAGCTGCTGTTGCTGGGATGCTGCTGGTGAAGCTGGGCAGAGGCTGCTCCTGCCCAGGGTTAGCGCCCATGAAAGAAAGACACAGAGATCTCTCGGGGAAAGGGCCCCGCTGCTCCTGGGATGCACCCTGGATGCTGGACACTCAACCACGAGGAGCAGTGGACCTTGTTTATTTATAGCAAAAGCAACCAATCACATTTTATTGTTATTCAAATAGACCAATCATGGTTACACGTGTGTTCTTCTGAACTATCCTAAAAGGACATAGGTGTTAGAGGTAGATACAAATACAGTAATGACCAATCATTTGCAGGAGACGTCAGAATTTACCTTAAATTGAATAGCCAATGGTGTGGAGGAATACTGTGACCATGCCCTTATCTGGCTGCAGCCAAATGGCCTCTCCTAGGTTCCTTTGTTTTCTGGGTTTATGACTTACTTCCTTGCACATGGTTCACTGACCTTATCTGGCTGTAGCCAAATGGCCTCTCTGGGTTTATGGCTTACTTCCTTGCACATGGTTCACTGACCTTATCTGGCTGTAGCCAAATGGCCTCTCTGGGTTTATGGCTTACTTCCTTGCACATGGTTCACTGACCTTATCTGGCTGTAGCCAAATGGCCTCTCTGGGTTTATGGCTTACTTCCTTGCACATGGTTCACTGAAGACTTTCCATGGTAGAAAAGTATTAGCCAGAAAAGTACTAGCCAGCTACATGTATAGGAACAGAGATCATGGTTATTCCAACATCCATTGTTGTCCCTGTTTGGCACGACATGGTGGGTGGGGGGGGGGAAAGTGTGGATGGCAACGTCCGATCAGCAACTAATCCTGTTTAGGATTAGTTGTGTTTCTCTCGTTGCTGGGGACTACAGTTCCCATCATCCTCCCCTGCAGCAAAGGTATAGTTGCGGGCTGCCACCCCCCATGTCCCCGAGGTAAATAACGTGGTCTCTAGGGCGAAATGAGCAGCATATAAGTTTAATAAATGAAACAAACTCTTTGTGTGTGTGTGTGAGAGTTTTCTAGAGTGCCGGGTTATATCCAGGGCTGAGTTTTAACGGCTTAATTTATTTATTTATTTAATTCCATTTATATCCCGCCCTTCTCCGAAGACTCAGGGCGGCTTACAAGCTTAGCAGTAGCCTTCATTCTATGTATATGCCTGCTTATTAGGGCTTTCACACACACACCCAAGCGGCATTATTACAAAGTCAGCTTAATTGCCCCCAACAATCTGGGTCCTCATTTTACCTACCTCGGAAGGATGGAAGGCTGAGTCAACCTTGAGCCTGGTGGGACTCGAACCTGCACTAATTGCAGGCAGCTGGTGTTCCTTAAGGAGGCGTTAGCCCACTGCTCCACCAAGGCTCAGTCGTAAAATATATACATATTTTAAATTATATATGCACAGATGTGGGAGACACAAATATAAGATCTAATGTGAACAGCCTAAGCCAACTGATGAACAAAGAATAATTAAAGAGTCCTTGTTGCTAAGATTTTACAAGTTACACTTCCTTATTCCATGGCCATATTGCTAGCAGAGGTGTTATAGTTATTAATTCCTAAAACCATGAGGCTGAACTAAATGTTTAATAAGCAGAATGCCCCTGGTGAAGAAGAAAGAGAAACGAGATACAGTAAATGCTTGGAAGAAGGGGGGGGGGGAGAAAAAGAAAGAAAGAAAAAACCACACAATTGCACAATTTCAGAAACCCCCAGGGGAAAAGCAGACTCTGCCGAGTTTTGATCGCTTTTGCTCCATGTTTGGGTTGGGATATTTGTGCAATTGGGGACACCCCATCTTAACCCAAAGCTGGAGATCACACAGATATAGTCCTTGACTTTACAACCTTGCCTTGAGTGAACTTTCCCATTCTTTCGGTTCAAGTTTGACATTTTCCTGCCGTTTCTCTCGTCCCAGAGCTCAACTCAGGAGATCGGAGAAGAGTTTGAAGATGGCGTGATTTACAGTATTTCTCTCCGGAAAGTTCAGCTCCACCACACAGCGAACAAAGGCCAGCGCTGGCTGGGGGTAAGTTCCTTACCTTACAGGGGTGTAAGTAAAGAAACAGGTGTGTGTGTGGGGTGGTGGTGTCGGCATCGTTCCACAGACACGAAATGCCATTATCCCCTGCCCTTTGATTATTCTGTGTATTTCCACAGGGCTGGGATTGTTCCCCTTGGATGGAAGTCAGTAATAATCACACAGGGGGTCCTCGGTTCGCGACGGCCTCGTTTAGCGACCGCTTGCAGCGAGGACACTTAATGACCAAGTTGCCGGTCCCCTTTATGGTGGCTAAATGAGGACTGCGTGTACTAATGCTAATACTATTAGTAATAATAAAGTTAAGCACGCATACTAGGGAAGCCCATGGATACAGAAGGAAAAATCGTTCCCTTTACTCATGGTGGGAAGGAGTTATGGGAAAGCGAGGTTAACGTAAGAGTCTTCCGTGTCCGGTTGTGTCCTACTCCGAGGAGTAGTGCCTACCTCTGTTTCTTGGCCAAGACAGCCAGTGTTGTCCGAAGACACTTTCCGTGCTTGTGGCCAGCGTGGCTACAGGCACACAGAACGCTGTGACCTTCCAACCGAAGTGATACCTATTTATCTACTTGCAGTTGCATGCTTTCGAACTGCTAGGCCAGGAGCTGTAGCGTGGCACGGGAACTCACCCAGTCGCGTGGCGCTCGGTTCTCGAACCCGGCCTTCCAGCTGACAAGTTCAGCACCTTTAACCGCTGAGCCATGGGGCCCCCATTGAGGATGCTCCTGGGGACTTTTATTTGGATTTTGCCCCCTCTGGCCGTTCTCCAGCCTTGAGGACTAGAAGCCTGTTTCTTTTGCTGCTGATAAGCTGGACCGACGGGTTATGGGGTTTCCTGCCTGAGCAGGGGGTCAGACTAGAAGACCTCCAAGGTCCCTTCCAACTCCGTTATTCCTGTTAAAGCTGGCATGATTACCCGAACGGCGGGTGGAAAACAGGCCGTTCCAGGTGGAGGCTTTTGCCCTGGAAGAAGGGTAACATCCGAGCTGGGTGTTCAGCCTCTCCTTTGTTAGGCAACTGTGAAGCCGGGGAAAACATTTCGAATATTGTAGGGGTGGTTCCGACGAGACGGAAAAAAGGCTGAGAGCCTGTTTTTCTCTTCTCAAACTGTGCAAGCACAGCTGAGAAAATATAGGGCTGGCAGGGAGCCAGAAGGAATGTTTTGATTTTGGCACGGCTCTCCAGCTTCTTTAAAACACCCTGCCCTGCCCTGCAGAGTAGGACCAAGGGGTGTGCCTTGCATCTAGTCCTCGACTTACAACCGGAACCGGAGGTTCCGTCGCCGAGCAAGGCGGCGGTTAAGGGAGCCGTGTCAGATTTTACGACCTTTTTTTTTCTTTCTCTCTCTCTTTTTTTTGCCATGGTCGTGAAGAAAATCCCCGCCGTTCTTAAGCGAATTGCGCGGACGTTAAAAAGCGAGTCTGGCTTCCCTCGTCGACTTTGCTTGCCGGGAGCCGGGGGGTGGGGGTAATGTTTGCAAATGGTGATCACGGGGAGACGCTGCAACCGGTTGCTTAAACAGCCGGGGTTTTGTCGGAGTGGGGATGCTGTGACGGCCGTAAGTGCAAGGACAAAGTCCTAAATCAATTCTCTCAGTGTGGCCGTAACTTCCAACGGTTGCAATTCGAGGAGTCCCTGCGTAACGTCGCTGGTTTCAAGGCTTCCGTCTCGCGGCCCTTGGAACTCCCCTCCTCATGATTGTCCCTTTGCAGTTTGAGAACGAGTCGGCTTTAAACCTCTACGAGACGTGCAAAGTGCGGACGATCAAGGCCGGCACCCTGGAGAAGCTGGTGGAATACCTGGTCTCAGCGTTCAAAGGCAACGATTCCACCTACGTGACCATCTTCCTCTGCACCTACCGGGCCTTTGCCACCACCAAGCAGGTCCTGGATCTTCTCCTCAACCGGTAATCCTCCCTCCCTCCCTCCGGAAGGGAGGCAGGCTCCGCTTTGAGCAGCAGGGAGATGGGTCTTCTCTCCTGTGGCCTACCTGAAGGGGTTGGCGTTCTTCGGGGCTTCATTGACCCGGGAGAGGCAGTTGGCTTCCAGCACCTGGGGGTGTGTGTGCGTGGACTGGACGGTTGGATCTTGGAAGGATTTGAGTTTGGGAAATGGGTAGAAAATATGCATCCATCCATCATCAAGCCTTCTTTCCTTCCTTCTCTCATCTCCCTTCCTTCTCTCACCTTCCTTCCTTCCAAAAAGGAAGGACAATTAATTCCAAGAGAGGATGGATGGATGGATGGATGGATGGATGGATGGATGGATGGATGGATGGAAATTCCAAAAATGAATGAGAAAGAGGGAGGGAGGGAAGGAAAGAAGGAATCCTTGAAGCTTGCCTTCCTTCTTTCCTTCCTTCCTTCCTTCCTTCCTTCCTTCCTTCCTTCCTTCCTTCCTTCCTCCTTCCCTCCCTCCTTTCTCTCTCTTTCTTTTCCTTCCTTCCTTCCTTCCTTCCTTCCTTCCTTCCTTCCTTCCTTCCCTCCTTCCTTCCTTTTTCTCTCTCTCTCTTGCCTTCCTTTCTCTCTCTCTTCTTCCTTTCTGCTACTTCTTCTCCTCTCCCTCCACCTTTACCCGCCTGCCCATCCATCCATCCTTTCATGAAACGTATGTAAAACCTCAGAAATACGTTGGACTTGCTCCGTGGCATAAACCACTTCCTCCTCGGCAAAGGAGCTGATTCGGTTCCTCTGAAACAGTTTATCCCCAAACTTGTCTGACTGGTTATTGCTTTAGCTCCAGCCCCCCTCACTCCCCCCCTCAAATGTTTGCTTACTTGTGGCGTCGGATCTTAACCCCTTCCCAATCTGGCCCAGTCCCACCTCTCAACCCGAGCTTATCTCCCAGGGGCGCATATATATAAAGTAGCAGGAAGCTTTGCTTGAGTAACAAAAAGCTACTGTGTGCTGTGAAAGAAAGAAAGAAAGAAAGAAAGAAAGAAAGAAAGAAAGAAAGAAAGAAAGAAAGAAAGAAAGAAAGAAAGAGAAAGAAAAGGAAGGAAGGAAGGAAGGAAGGAAGGGAGAGAGAGAGAAAGGAAGGAAGAAAAGAAAGAAAGAAAGAAAGAAAGAAAGAAAGAAAGAAAGAAAGAAAGAAAGAAAGAAAGAAAGAAAGTTTCGCATACCCATCCTTTTCTCCTTTTTTCTCTTCAGGTATGGGAAGTTCAACCTCCAAGCCAACGGAGATCACCCCAGGCACGCAGTGGATGAGAAGCTGCAGTTGAAAAAGTAAGCCCCAGTTCGTATTGCCTCTCTTTCAAGTTTCTAGCCATCCAGATTTTTTCTAACACCCCCCCCCCAAATAAAAAAAAATTATGCTCAATTGTTTGTCCGGTATTAATCCTAGCGTCAATCTCTGCTTTTTTGCACGTGGATTGTCGGCAAGGACGCGTTTTGCTCCTTCTGTTTCCTTCTTGGCTTGTTGATTGTTTCTTTCCAGTGGTGTGTGTAGATGTTGTTGTTTTTTGTCGGTCGACGGCTGATTTGTCCGAGTGCCAAACGTCCAGGAGTTCCCTAGCACCTTTGCACTTAGCTTGGTCTGCGACACTCCAAATTTCCCAGGTGAAAATAGGGTTGGCCCTATATAAGCATAGCAAGCCCCCAGCTCCCCTCTAGCACTGATGACGTTCCCTAGCTGGGTCGTGAGACGTCTGCAAGAAAACCACCCAGCTCAGAGAGCCGCCAGGACCCCACAGTTCAACCCTGAGCAACCGATATCCTCTGTTTAATCAAGAAAGGTGGCGTCCCACGTTTTCTCCTCTTAGTCTCCTCCTCTTGATCCCCAGCACCATCTCATCCATCCTGGGAGCCTGGCTCGATCAATACTCTGAAGACTTCCGGAAGCCGCCGGACTACGCCTGCCTTAAGCAGCTGATCATTTACGTCCGGCTTAATATCCCCGGCTCGGATTTGGAGAGGCGAGCGCGAATCCTCTTCGCTCAGTTCCAGCAACAGGAGCGTGCCGAGGCTGAAACGGAAGGTGAGCCGGGTGCTACCTGTACCCCCTCGGATACCCCCAAATTCAGGCTGCCTGTTCTCGGCTTGGTTGCCAAGTTAAAAAATAAAATTAAATTAAATTAAAGAAGAAGAAGAAGGGGGTGAAGTAGCTGTCATGTTTGGTCAACAACCTCCCAAAGCTGAGTTAGTTTTCCTGCAACCCGGTTTGCTTTGCCATCTCCCGCGCCTGAACCTAGAAAACTAGGAAAGGGGTTCGTTGAGGACCTGGGTTAAGAAGGTTGTGAGAAGGGGGCATTGCTTAAGGCCTGGCTTTCCTCCTTTCCAGCCGTGGATCGTCCCAGTTGCCCTCTGAGGTTAGAGCAAGAAAATGGACTGAGCGAAGGCAAGTCGGAGTTCCTGTCTTTTCCTCCAGAGATGGCGGCTGAGCAGTTCACCCTAATGGATGCTGTAAGTTTCCGACTAAGGCCCGCTGCCCTTCCCTCGGCTTCCGGCCCGTCTCCTCGGAGCTGATCCCCCCTCCCCTCCACTTTTTAACCCTTCCCAACCCAGGAGCTCTTCAAGAAAGTGGTCCCTTACCACTGCCTCGGTTGCATCTGGTCTCAGCGGGACAAGAAAGGGATGGAGCACCTGGCGCCCAGCATCCGGGCCACCGTCTCCCAGTTCAACAGGGTCACCAACTGTGTCATTGCCACCTGCCTCGGGGACAGGACGCTGAAGGCCCAGCTGAGGGCCAGAGTGGTGGAGCGATGGATCGAAGTCGCCCGGGTAAGTGAAGGATCCCATCGGCTGATCTCTTTAAGACAAAACAAACACACAAAAAAACAATGATAGATCTGCAGGGGTCAGAACCGAATGTCAAAAGTCAAAAGACAGATACAGAGGATAGAAAAAAGAAAAAAAAAGTGACAGGGAAGGGAAGGGAGGGAGGGAAAGAGAAAGATTAGAGATAGAGAAGACGGATTGGAGCTCGGAGAAAGGTTATAGAGAAGATAGATACAGACAGATGATAGACAAGGAACGAAGAAAACGGTTGCTGGAACTGGGGATGTCTAGTTTAACGAAGAGAAGGGTGAGGGGGGACATGATGGCAGTCTTCCAGTATCTCAGGGGCTGCCCCAAAGAAGAGGGAGTCAAGCTATTCTCCAAAGCCCCTGAAGGGCAGGACAAGAAGCAACGGATGGAAACTAGTCAAGGAGAGAAGCAACCTAGAACTAAGGAGAAACTTCCTGACAGTTAGAACAATTAACCAGTGGAACAATCTTCCTCCAGAAGCTGTGAATGCTCCAACACTGGAGGTTTTTTAAGAAGAGACTGGACAGCCATTTGCCTGAAATGGTATAGGGTTTCCTGCCTGTGCAGGGGGTTGGACTAGATGACCTCCAAGGTCCCTTCCAACTTATTATTATTATTATTAAAAGTAAAGAAGAAGACAAGTGGATAGGAAAACGGGTAGATCAAGATTACAGATCGAGAGAACAGACAGATGATAAATAGCACGGAGAAGATAGATTAGAGGCACAGATAAGAGTTTTGCTTACAATACAAGGGCTTCCGTAACAGGGAGATCTGAGCAGCTGCTGACCCCTGTCTCTTCCCCCTTCTGCAGGAATGCCGCATCCTCAAGAATTTTTCCTCCCTCCGAGCCATCCTTTCTGCACTCCAGTGCAACGCGGTTCACCGGCTGAAAAAGACGTGGGACGAGGTGTCGCGGTGAGTCCGAGGAGAAGGGAGAAAAAAAAACCAACAAACCGCGTGGCTTTTACTGTTGGTTTAATGCTGGTTTAATCTTGACATTTTCCGTATGGTTGAATTAGCAGGAAGATCCCACCGAGGCTTCTTTTTAACCATCTGCGTTTAGAATGACTGAACGAACGAGTGAACGGATGAAGAAATAAATAAATAAAAAATGTACCGAAGAGCATGAAATTGCAGCATAGCAATTTCACCCCTGAAAATTTGCTTTCTATCCAACTTGCTGGCTTGGCAGCCAAGTGGAATTTCTAACGAGATGGAAACTTTAATTTTAATGGAGATTTTAGTTCGGGGGAGAACTGGACTGCTTTCAGATCAATTTTAAGTATGTGTGAAGGACTGAACTTCTTTCCTTAGCTGACATTCACCTACAGGGAAATGTTTTGGAAACAAAGCTAACCAGTCTCCAAGCAGGAAGCCTGCAGAGTTATTTGTCAAATTAAAATCCTTTTTCCTGAGACAATGTTTCCAAAGGTTTTGGTGGGTGGATATTGAAACATTGAATTGCAAAAGGGAAATCAACATTATTTTCTTAAAAATAAATGTTGACTTCCCTTTGCAATTCAGTGTTTCAATATCCAGCCCACAAAAACATTTGCCTTCTATTCATTTCTATTTTTTATTTTTTGCAATTTAGGGTTCTCTGTATTTTCAACTGCAATCATAACTCTGCCTACAGGGGGAAAAAAAGAGAGAGTTACGTTTGCATATCTGCAGACTTTTTTTTTTTACAAGAATCCGATGCTCCTGAGCTTCATTACTATTCCTTAATTTTGTTTCAGGATGCCGGGACGGTCGTTAAGTGTGAAAATTGGTCCTAAAATCCCTTTTTTCAGTCCCGTTGTAACTTTGAACGGTCGCTAAATGAATTCGAGGGAAAGAGAGAGAGAGCTGGATGGAATAAAGATGTGGCCGAGGATATTTTTCACACTGGATTTTTTGATATATATATATATATATATATATATATATATATATATATATATTTGTTCCTTCGTTTACAGGGAGAGCTGCCGCATGTTCCACGAGTTATCCGAAATCTTCTCGGATGAAAACAACCACTCCTTGAGTCGGGAACTGCTCATTAAGGTAAGGGCGCCTTGCAAGGCCCATCGGGGAGAAGCGGCTGTTGGCTGGGGGGCAAATAAAAGGGCAGCCCCCCCTCTTAAAACTTTTCTGATAACCTCCCTGATTGGGTGTGACAGGGCACTTAAAATCTGGCTTTCCCTGGGGTCTTGAGTTAGACGGGACGGTGGCTGTTGGTTTTATTATTTTTAGAATGAATGGGCTTCCTTCCTCCATTTATTCCAGAATTCCTCCCTCCCTCCCTCCCTTCCCTCCCCTCCATTGACTTTTGGACATTTTCATTTCTTTCTTTCTATCTTTTCTTTCTTTCTTTCTTTCTTTCTTTCTTTCTTTCTTTCTTTCTTTCTTTCTTTCTTTCTTTCTCTCGCTCTCTTGAAACAGAGGGCGGGAAGGACATTTCAAGTATGTATGCAAAGAAAGGAAGGAATTTTGAGAGGGAATGAGGGAGGAAGGAAGAGAGAAAGAAGTGAGAGAAGGAGAGAAAGAAAGAAGGTGTCCTTTCTCGCTCTCCTCCCTCCATCCCTCTTTCTTACTCTTGTAGTCCCTCCCTCCCTCCCTCCCTTCCTTCCTTCCTTCCTTCCTTCCTTCCTTCCTTCCTTCCTTCCTTCCTTCCTTCCTTCCTTCCTTCTCTCTCTCCCTCCCTCCTTGGAGTTGTCCTTCCTTCCATTCACTCCTCTGGATGCCTGGGGCTTCATTTGTCTTTTTCCCACAATACCTCCCTTATTCCCCACTGGGCAAAGTTCCTATGGAGCCGGGCAGCCTTATCAATCCGATTAATAAATAAGCGGCAACATTTAAACCCCGCCTGCAGAAACCCACAGCAAACACGTCTCTTGGACGTGCAGGCTGGGAAACATCCTCGCTTTCTTCTTCCCGGCGGGAAGAACTGCAACGCGAAACCCCCGCCTCTGCGTTGGTCAGAGGGGGTGGGTGGGCGAAAAGGCCCTTTTTTTCCCCCACCCCACCCCCCCTCCCCTGCAAGAAGTAAAGATTCCCCTCTTGCAGGACCGTGCTGCAGCCAAAAAATGCCTTCTGAACATATAAACGTGAGAGAAGGGAGGAAACTTTGAATGAGAGCATAACAAATTCAGCGGGAGTGCTAAAAGCCACGGTGGCTGGACTCCTTCCTATTTTAAAAGCTCGACTCTCAACGGGGACGGGGACTAGGTTGTAAAATTGGGCGTGGAAGGCTGGCAAAGTTCGCTAGTAGTTGCTCAAGGGTTGGCCTTCGCTTGCTCTTCGGAGCAGAAGGAAAGAGCTGCTGTTTGCAGCCGGTATCTGGCTCGTTCTGCTTAATTTCAGAGGATACTCCCAAAGTTGGCCGCCGAGGAATCCTCTGGTAGGTGGGGCAAAAAGATAAAAAAAACCAGCCAAAAAAACATTGACGTCTCACCTCTGGGCTTCCCTCCTGCCTCTTATCTCTTTCTGGAGCACAGACAGCACAGGACGGGTGGATTAGCTGCTATGCCTCGCTCACGTTTTCCTCCCAGCCTGGGGAGAGGCAAAGCTTTATCCTCCGCGGGTGGTCCTCGGCTTAACAAGAGTTCATTTAGTGGCCATTCAAAGTTACCATGCCGCTGAAAAAAAAGCACCATTTTTCGTACTTAACGACGTTCAGAGCAGGTTGAACTCACCTTTGCTTCTCCCTTCCCCTTTCTCTTTCCTGCGCATTCAGGAAGGGACCTCCAAGTTTGCCACGCTGGAAATCAACCCCAAAAGAGCTCAGAAGCGCCAGCAGCAACAACGAGAAATGGTGAGGATGTGTCAGGGCAACAAAACACAAATGTATTGGCCGAGCCAGGCTCCCAGGATGGATGAGATGGATCAAGAGGAGGAGACTAAGAGGAGAAAACTTAATAATAATAATAATAATAATAATAATAATAATAATAATAATAATAATAATAATAATAATAATAATAATAAGTTGGAAGGGACCTTGGAGGTCATCTAGTCCAACCCCCTGCTCAGGCAGGAAACCCTATACCATTTCAGACAAATGGCTTCTTCTTGAAAACTTCCAGTGTTGGAGCATTCCCCGCTTCTGGAGGCAGGTTGTTCCACTGGTTAATTGTTCTAACTGTCAGGAAGTTTCTCCTTAGTTCCAGGTTGCTTCTCTCCTTGGTTAGTTGCCATCCGTTGCTTCTTGTCCTGCCTTCTGGCGCTTTGGAGAAGAGCTTGACTCCCTCTTCTTTGGGGCAGCCCCTCAAATACTGGAAGACTGCTATCATGTCCCCCCTCGTCCTTCTCTTCCTTAAACTACACATATCCAATTCCAGCAACCGTTCCCTACATGTTTTCGCCTCCACACCTTTCTTGATTAAACAGAGGATATCGGTTGCTCAGGGTTGAACTGTGGTGTCCTTGGTGCTCTCTGAGCTGGGTGGTTTTCTCGCAGACGTCTCATGACCCGGCTAGGTAATGTCATCAGTGCTAGAAGGGAGTGGGATTTGAGGAAGAAGAATTAAAAGAACTGGAAAAGCTTCTTGGCTGAGAAGCGAAACGTCTTCCAGCAAAAACCAAGGAAGTCCAGTTGCTTCTCGAAAAAGCACCTTTGGGACAAGCCTTACCTGGATGACGGAGAATCTGCGTAGACATCCTTTTCTCCCGCTTCTCTGACTCCTGTCCTGTTCCTAATTTTAATTTTTCATTCCAGGGTGTAATGCAAGGCACCATCCCTTACCTGGGCACCTTTCTGACCGACCTGGTGATGCTGGACACGGCCATGAAGGATTATTTAGACGTAGGTTCTCCTTCCTATTTCTCCTTCTCTCTTTTCTATATTGCAAGCAACAATTTAAGGTTGGCGTTTTTATTTTATTTTTTTTATTTTAATTCCATTTATATCCCGCCCTTCTCCGAAGACTCAGGGCGGCTTACAAGCTTAGCAGTAGCCTTCATTCTATGTATATGCCTGCTTATTAGGGCTTATTTCCTGCCAGATTTATGGTTGGTTTGTTTTTTTTTAATTCGATGCTTCGGGGGTGGGGTGGGGGCTGTCGTTGTGTTTTGTTTTGTTTTTTTGTCAAACCAGCACAAAACATGGTTTGTTGCTTAGTTGGGGAAATTGCTCCGCCCAGATTGAGGCCAAAAGAGAGCACGGCGCCCCCTGCTGGACATCTAATGTTCTTTGCTTACATTGTTTTAGCCATGTTTACATTTTATTCCGTGGGCTCTCTTTGGCGGCGTACCTTTATAACGAAAAGCACAAGAGAGTCGTTCTCTCTTGGTGGCGTTTCGTAAATAAATTAAAAATAAAATTGTCTTCCGAGTTTTGGGAAGCTTGTTCCTCGGGGGAACCTCTCTCTCTCTCTCACCAGAATGCCTGCTTTGAGCCTGGAATTTATGGTGTAAGGCTCTTTAATGGTTGATTGGGGTGTGGATGGGTGGCTATGAAGTCGTTGGCTGTTGTTTCCTTGTGCTACCAAGGAAGTTCCTTGGTAAATCAGCACTTCTGTTGATTGACAAGGGGCTCATTCCCCAGGCTTCAATCATTTCCCCGGCTGTTTTTGTATCTTCTCCGCCAACAACCTTAGTTGCTGCGAAATTGAACGTGTTTCCTTGTTCATTGCAACGTGAAGGCTACCAGTCACTTTGGGTCTCCTCGTCTCCTTGCTTGTGTTTCTTGCAATCTTGGTGGTTAGCGTCCTCCCTGGCTCCAAAAAATCCGAAAGCTCGGAAGACAAAATCTCCGATAACGGTGACCGGCCCAGATTGGATCCTGCAGCATTATCCCGGGACTCGTCTATTTGCCTTCATTCATGAAAAACAGTGAAGAAACATGTCTTCGACTGATAAGTCCCTTTTTCATCCAGAGCTTGTCCACCAATTTTGTTCCCTGCAAGCTGAGCAATGGAAGGTTGCTTCTATCATGCGAGGGGAGAATTCTGGCATCTCAGTTACTGCCGTATTGCTGAAGACTTTTCAATCGTTTTATACCTGGCATTAGAGCCGTAACCCATCTAACTCCTTGTCTTTTTAAATGTATTTTATTTCTCTTGAATCCCTTAAGGAAAAAAAAAATCTAGCCTCCAGATGCAGATAAATACCTCACAATCCTTGGTACAGTTGCTGATTCTGCCTTGCTGCAGAAAATATGTGTGTGTGTTGTTTTTTTATTAAAAAAAACCTTTCTCATCTCTTGGATGTTTAGAAATTGAAAATCGGGCTGAGTTGGGATATTAAGGATCTGTGTTTTTTTTCTTTCTTTTTTTTAGGGAGGTCTGATCAACTTTGAGAAAAGGAGGAAGGTGAGACCTCTGTGATTGTGGTTGTGGCTGTTAATCACTGTCCAGACTTAAGGGCCACTGCAGTTAATCCTCAGCTGAAGACTGCAATTGAGCTCAAAATTTCTCTTCCCAAGTGAGACAGTTGTTGGCTCATTATTATTTTTTTGACCCGTTTTGCGACCTTTCTCGCCACACGTGTGAAGTGGATCACTGTTAGTTGTTAAGTGAGCCTGTCTGCCCCATTGATTTTGCTTGTCAGAAGGTCATAAAAGGGGATCACATGACCCCAGCACACTGCAGCCATCATATATATGAGCCAGTTGCCAAATTTTGATCACTTGAGCGTGGGGATGCCTCAACGGTTATAGGGGGGGGGGAAACGGCCGTAGTTTGCTTTTTGTCGATGCCGTTGCAATTTGAACGGCCGCTAAATGAGTAGCTGTAAGTGGAGAACTACCTTCTTATCTTGAAAAAAGGGGAGGCAGTGGCACCAAACTCGGACCTGTGGGTGGAAAACTTGGAAATCCGGAATCACCTGGAAGAGGTCCTGGTTGACTGGCTGGCATTTTCACACGAAAACCTTGTCAATAAGAGTTTGGTTAGATCCACTCTCGCTTTGCTGCAGCCGCTGCTGTTAAAGCCATGTTTCTGGGGTGTGTGTGTGTGTGGTTCTTTTCCTTCTTCTTTTGTCTAAACATAAACACACGCAAACTTCTTCATTGCAGGAATTCGAAGTCATCGCCCAGATCAAGTTGCTTCAGTCAGCTTGCAATAATTACAGCTTCAAGAAGGACGACCGGTTTGGGACTTGGTTTCACGGCGTGGAACGGCTTAGCGAAGCCGAGAGGTAAGTCGGAGGGGGGTGGGCTGTCTTCTTCAGGGCTGCAGAGGAAGATTATTCTGGGTTTATTCCCTGCCACCCCCATTTCTTGTTTGCGGGGACACAAGTGGAGGACTGTAAAGCCGAGAAATATTTGTTTCTTTGTGCTGAGGTAAAGAGACTGGCCCAAAGTCACCAAGCCAGCTTTCATAATTAAGCTAGGACTAGAACTCACCGTCTGCCGCTTTCTAGCCCGATGCCTTAACCACTAGACCAGATCTCCCACAACTGGGGCCAAATGCTCATAGCCTCCCTTTGCTCTCAGCTACAGCCTTTCGTGTGAGATCGAACCCTTGTCGGAATCAGCCAGCAACACGCTGAAAGCCAAGAAGAACACCGGCATCATTAAACGGTGGAGCGAGTAAGTCGGAAGGGAGGGGCCAGAGGGTCTTCAGTGCAAAACATCGGCAGCCGCCCACCTACCCACCCATCCCTCCAACCATCCATCTCTTTCTCCTTCCTTCTTCCTTCCTTCCTTCCTTCCTTCCTTCCTTCCTTCCTTCCTTCCTTCCTTCCCCAAGATCACCTGCACAATCCATTAGAGGCCCCCTCTTCCCACTCAAGGTGGGAGCCAGCCCCGTCCAATCCCCCCAGCCCATTTCCTGACCCGCTTCTCCCCACAGCCGACAGGCCCCCAGCACCGATTCCTGTGCCGGCGGCAGCTCTCACTCCAAGTCCTTTGACCAGCTGAAGTGCGGGCCATACCTCTGCAGCAGCGACGGTGCCGATTCGGCCAGCATCACCTCGGCGGGCTCCAGCAGCTCCGACGTGGAAGAGATCAACATCAGCTTCGTTCCCGATTCGCCCGAGGTTCAAGAGAAGAAGGTACAGGACCACAGCTTGCTGGGATCCACTCCTGCCCAGGGGGTCAGACAGCAGGTGCGCCCCGCTCAATCGAGGGGGGAGGTGGTGGTTCAGAGCAACCAGGGAACTGAGAAGCTTGGGAGGAGTTGAGCTGAGATCCAGTGAGGTTCTTCTCGGGGCCTTGGAGAGAGAGACGATGGCCAAAAGATACATGGGATGGAAGAAGACGGTAGAAGATGTTTAGAGGTGGTTCGGAGAGTCCACCTCCAAAACTATCTTCTCCACAACGTCTTTGTTCTCCTGGACCACGGAGGCTCCTGACGTAGGCACCGTGGAGACAACTCCAAGCAAGGACAGAGGATAGATAGGCAGATCTCCCTGATTAGACAGTCAACCTTCTCCTTCCTTTTCTCTGGCCTACTCAGTTTTGGGAATCTACCTCGTTGTCCTCCTTGGATACATCGGGTGTTGGGTCAAGTTCAAGCAGCGCTTCATCATCGTCCGTCTCCTCCACGCCAGTGACGGTGTCCCGTACGCACAAACGCAGCGTCTCGGGAATTTCAAGCTATTCCTCTCTCTCGTTACCTCTTTATAACCAGCAGATCGACGATTGCTGCATCATCCGGGTCAGCTTGGCGGTGGATAATGGAAACATGTATAAAAGTATTTTGGTAGGTACCCTGTCTTTTGCCAGGGGCGAGGGGCGACGAGGTTGGGATAGCAATCTAGGACACACTGAAACGTTTGTACGCTGAGGAGACTTGAGCTTATGGACATGGCTTTGGGACCAGAGTTGGTGAAGATTGTGGGTTTACACCTTCTCTTCTTGCACACCCACAAAGACACGGCCTTGGCATACGCGAGAAAATATTTGTAGCTCAGGGTTGAACTGTGGAGTCCTCCGTGCTCTCTGAGCTGGGTGGTTTTCTTGCAGACGTTTCATGACCCAACTAGGTAACATCATCAGTGCTAGAAGGAAGGGGGGTTTGTGAGGAGGAGGAGGAGGAGGAAGAGGAGGAGGAGGAGGACTATGGGGTCCTTGGTGCTCTCTGAGCTTGGTGGTTTTCTTGCAGACGTTTCATGACCCACCCAGGTAACATCATTAGTGCAACATCTGGAGAACATCAATTGCCTTAGCCATGAAATTAAGGGAACGTGGCTTCACTTCACTGTTTGCCTAAAGGTGTACCTCTTTTAAATACCTTCTTCCAGGTGACGAGCCAGGATAAAACCCCGGTGGTGATCCGCAAAGCTATGGCCAAACACAATCTAGACGGGGATCGGCCGGAAGATTATGAACTCATCCAGATCATCTCAGAAGAGAGAGGTACAGAAGAAGATGGCCCTTTGGACACTCTGGTTTATTTATGCTATTTCTTTATTTACTGTGCCCGCTACACCAGTCTCTCATCCTTCAGGGTCCAAGCTAGGTGCACGCAGCTAGGTCTCAAAATTAGAGCGAGACTCGGCGCAACCCAGAATCTTTACATTTCTTTCTTTCTCTCCCCCGCCCCCCCTTCCCCTGTAGAGCTCAAAATTCCCAACAACGCCAACGTCTTCTACGCCATGAACTCAACCGCCAACTACGACTTCGTGCTCAAGAAGCGAGGCTTCTCCAAGGTGATCAAAATCAAGCACGGATCCAGCTCAACTCTACCCAGGGTGAAGCAGAAAGGCTTGAAAATCGCCAAAGGCATCTTCTAACACCCCGTGTGCATGCGTGCCTAGGGGGTGGGGGTGTCTCCATCTCCCCCCCTTCCACTGACTCTCCAGGTCTTAAGCCACTCCGCCACCATGGGAGTGTGAAGATGATGCCTCTAGTTGCGTAGCCTCGGATTTTCTCCTGGGATGCTGGTGAGGTCCTCAAGAGGTTGACGGCTTCTTCAGAGCCAAGCTTCTGCAGACTTCTGAGCGCGTGGGATGGTGTTGGCAGAAGCTGGTTCTTGCCTTTAAAAAGATGTGTGTTGCTGTTTTCTTTCTTCCCCCCCCCCTTTTCCGGGTCCGGGAAGGATTTTTAAGCTTTTTTTAAAAAACAACAACAGAAGAATTCCACCTCTCAAGGTCTAAGGACTGCTTAGCCTCTGGCTGCGTTGACTTCTCCGTCCACCGTTCTGCCTTATCGTTCTGTTGACCAACAAGGGTGGTGCTTCTGAGCAGCGGTGGGATCGGGTCCCCTTTTGCCGAGACGATCCTTTTTGAGATGGCTCCAGAGGGATTGAAATGCACTTGTGCGATCCGGGAAAGAGAGATTTTCTGTGCTTTGAGGGAGTTTGGGGGCAAGGAAGGGTGGGCCTTGCCAGCTGAAGATGGGACTTTGGGGTGCCGGACCAAGCCGCCAGATAATTAACTTCTCATTTTTGTTTTTTTATTACCTGGCCTTTTTTATTTTCCTTAACAAGAACCTGCACCAAAGATCTAACAGCACTGTTTGTTTGTTTTTTTTGTTTCATTCAGTCGCCAGACCTTCTGCTGACGCAGTAGGAGTAAAAACTCAGTTTTGTACAGACACGTGTAAATAAAACTTGTGGATTGGACACAGGGATCGCTGTAAAGCGTGGGGGCCAACTCCTCACCCTCCAGTTTATGATCCTAACCCGGATGGACAAATGCCACTTTTGTGTTTTCACGGACTTCAGCCTGACCACCACGAAGTGGCTTCTGTGACTGATAATGCTCAGATGATGTTTTTTTTTGGGGGGGGGGGTGGTAAAAAAAAAAGCCTCCACAAGAATCGACCCATCCTTCTGAATTTACTAATTCCCTCGATATTTATTGTTTGTAAATAGCCCGGTTGGATTTATACATTTTACTAACCCCCGTGTAAAACTTCCATCAAGTTCCCTTTATTTTATTTTTTTTCTGTTTTAAAAAGGCTTTTGAGGGTGTGGGGGGGCAGGGCGTGTAGGTGTGAAAGGAAGGTGTTTTTCACACGTGGGTGGGTGGTTCCGAGAGGTTCTTGGTTTTGAGTGCAAAGAGCTGGAGGTGAGCAATTCTGGCAAAGAGGCGTAGAGAAATACCTCCGCTTTTGTTTTTAAACACCCCCTACCCCCCCCAGGCTTCAAGGCTTGATAGATTCATCCTTAAAACTGCAAAAAAAAAACCCACACAAAACACAACCCCACAGGGATAAGCTGCTGTTTTTCCAAATGGCTTCTTTTGCACCCAGTGCCAAGAGGCAACTAGGGAGATTTGAGGAGTATTTAACAGAGGGGAGCGCACTGCTCATCTGCTTCGTCCTGAAGCCTCAAATCCACGTGGGGAAATCTGGATTTTGCGAGGAAAACAAACGCCAGGGCTTTTCGTCACTCGCCGACACCCAACGATCCGGTTTCTCGGCAAGCACTCTCTTAGCCCCGATCCGAATCGAAATGCGGCGTCGAGATGCGAATGAAAATCTCGAGTTTCCAAGCCGTCTGCCTGGAGTCCAGGTGGACGGGCGACTTCTCGTCACTGTTAGGATGCCAAAAAAAAAAGGATGCTTTTTCTAGCCCTGTTTAACAGGAAGATGCTTAAAGAGTTTGGTCCAAGATCAAACTCTTTTTTTTCCCTCCCCTGCCCCCCTCTGCCTATGAAGGAAAGCACCGACATCCAGAAGGCGGAGAGTAAATCGATCTTTCCCTCCCTCATCCATTTTTTCTTCTTTTCTTTGCAATCTCCTTCTCCTTCCCAAGTTTTCTGGGATTTGTTGCTTTTATGAATTTACGCACCCCGAGAAGGCAACGCTTGTTTACTTCCCTTGCCTTATTAAGGGGATTTTGTGGCCTCTAGTTCGGCAGCTTGGCTGGGAGGAAGGAAGGAGCTAAAGGGGCTATTTCTACCTGGAGGCAACCTTCTCTCTCTTGATCAGCCAGGTGAGCACTCCCCCCCTCTCCCCCCCCAAAAAAATTGGCAAGGATCTGCCTTCCTTGCAACAACACGCTGCATCCCTTGGCGACACCCGAGATGCTATTAAGGGGAGGCAGGCTTTAGCTCTTGCTGATTTTAAAAATATTTTTAGCTTTTTATTTCCCCCCCCTTGCTGGGGATTGGCGTCAGGAGGCTGCCTCCAGCAAATTCCACAGCCGTAAGGGTGTGCGTGTGCGTGTTTGTGTGCGTGTATGTGGGTGACTGAATTGTCTAGGCGAGGTCTATTTTGTACCGATATCTGTGGAAGTAGCAGACTAACGCTGGGTGATGTGTATACGGCAATGTCAGTAGCCTTTTCGATTAAAAAAAAGAAACTGGGGGTGTCCGTGGTCTTGTTTGGGTGCCTCTCTTGAAGAGTGGGGAGATTTTAATTCCCCGCGTTGCCCGAAAGAACGGCGTTGGGCAAAAGAAACCCGCTCACCAACAATGTGAACTGAGAAATTGAACTTAGCGGGAGATCATTATTTGCAGCTCAGGATGGAACGATGGTGGGTGAATTATTGTTTGCTTGCTTGCTTGTTTTTTGCAGACCTTTCATTACCAAACTAGGTAGCGTCGTCGGTGGGATTTTGTGGAGTGGAGAAGAAGGAGGCCTGTGTAAACCCCAAGGCTCTCTAAGCTTGGTAGTTTTCTTGCAGACGTTTCATTACCAAACTAGGTAGCGTCGTCGGTGGGATTTTGTGGAGTGGAGAAGAAGGAGGCCTGTGTAAACCCCAAGGCTCTCTAAGCTTGGTAGTTTTCTTGCAGACGTTTCATTACCAAACTAGGTAGCGTCATCGGTGGGATTTTGTGGAGTGGAGAAGAAGGAGGCCTGTGTAAACCCTGAGGCTCTCTAAGCTTGGTAGTTTTCTTGCAGACGTTTCATTACCAAACTAGGTAGCGTCATCGGTGGGATTTCTCTTGAAGAGTGGGGAGATTTTAATTCCCCGCGTTGCCCGAAAGAACAGCGTTGGGCAAAAGAAACCCGCTCACCAACAATGTGAACTGAGAAATTGAACTTAGCGGGAGATCATTATTTGCAGCTCAGGATGGAACGATGAGCTTGGTGGGTGAATTTTTGCTTGCTTGCTTGTTTTTTGCAGATGTTTCATTACCAAACTAGGTAGCGTCGTCGGTGGGATTTTGTGGAGTGGAGAAGAAGGAGGCCTGTGTAAACCCCAAGGCTCTCTAAGCTTGGTAGTTTTCTTGCAGACGTTTCATTACCAAACTAGGTAGCATCATCAGGGCTAGAAGGCAGTGGGGTTTGCTCTCTGTCTATACACAGTAGCTCTGAGCTGGGTTGTTTTTCTGGCAGACGTTTCACTGCCCAGCCAGCTAACATCCCCAGTGGTGGAAGAGAGTGGGGTTTGTGGAGGAGGAAGAGAACGATGCTCGATGAGCTTGGTGGGTTTTTTGCAGACATTTCATGACCAAACTAGGGAATATCATCCGAGCTAGAAGGGAGGGGTGCTTGTGGAGTGGAAGAGGAGGAGGGGGAGGAGGAGGAGGAGGATGAAGGAGAAGAAAAGGACTTTGGTTTCATTGCCAAATGCACTGATGATGTTCCCTAGTTTGGTCATGAAACGCCTGCACGAAAACTGCCCAGCTCAAAGTGCACCCCCACAAATTGAACATATCTGGGGAGGACAGCTGGAGTCCAACCCCAGTTGGATAAGAAATTGGGTCCCCATTTCTGCTCTCGGGGATGACTGGAGAAAAGAGGAGTATAGATACGCCTTTAGGGGAGCAAGGTTTAAAAGCCCGTCCATCGGAGCTGGGCGATGCTTCTGATCTCACTTGAAAGCAGCTGCATCTTTCCCCCGACAAAGACGCGGGTGCTTTAAAGGGTGGTCGAGAACATCCAGCGTGCTTTAAAGCTCCATTTCCCTCCTTTCGGGCCTGGACTGCCGGACAGCCCGTGCGCGGACAAGATTTAACGGGATTTAACGTCCAACAGAGATGCTGGAATTTGGGACTTTTGCTGGCCGAACCAAAGGGGGAAATAGGAAAGAAAACTCATAGAGCAAGATCTGTTTATTGGATTCTCGTTTCATGTACAAGCAGCAGAGATGCGGTTCGTGGTTGTTTTCGTTTTATTCCCGCTCGGCTGAGATTCGGACGTCGGGGAGACTGCGGAAAAGCACGTTCCAAAACCTGACGTAAAGGGCACGCAGTCCTTGTTTCACCGAGTTGTAGTTGATGTCATGATTGATGTCTAGGTAGACAGCACTTTCGTTGTCGTAAGGCACCCAGGCAATGGGGACTTCCGACTCTCCTTGGTTAGGGTCACTGGAAAGAGAGGAAGGAAAAAACACACACACACCATCTATCTGTCTGTCTGTCCGTCCATCCATCCTGCTCTACCTTCTCTATTATCTTTTCTTTCTGTCTGTCTGTCTATCATCTATCTATCTATCTATCTCATCTGTCTGTCTGTCCATCTATCTCATCTGTCTATCTCATCTGTCTGTCTCTCTCTCTCTCTCTCTCTGACCGACCATCCATCCATCCATCCATCCATCCATCCATATCTATCATCTATCTATCTATCTATCTATCTATCTATCTATCTATCTATCTATCTATCTATCTATCTATCTATCTATCTATTTATCTATCTATCTATCTCATCTGTCTGTCCATCTATCTCATCTGTCTGTTTGTCCGTCTCTCTCTCTCTCTCTTTCTCTCTCTCTCTCTCTCTCTCTCTCTCTCTCTCTCTCTCTTTCTCTCTCTCTCTCTCTGACCGACCATCCATCCATCTCTATCTATCTATCTATCTATCTATCTATCTATCTATCTATCTATCTATCTATCTATCTATCCTATCATATTTAAGAACTGCCCACCTCCCTCACAGAGGGCCTCCGGGCAGTCTACAATAAAGCATGAAAAGCATTTTAAAAAGCAGTATGTAACATCTAAAAGAGGAACGTTAAAAATTGTTTGATAGGTGGTGGTTGGGGGGCGGGGGAAGTGAAGGCTTTCAGGGCCCTCCCCAGCCCCCCCGGCTGCGTGCTCCACTCTACGCCCCAAGTTCTCACCCGGTTCTGGCAAAGTTGGTCCAATAAGCAATCATGGCTTTGGAGAGCTTCCTGTGCCGTGGCTTGTAACCCAAGGGCGTAGCAAACGGTTTGCCGAAGACGTACTGAATATCGTCGGCGTGATCCGCCCCTACCCAGCTGGGGTACACTGGCATTCGCGAAGGCTCGGAGAAGAGGTAGCTGTAGGTCTTGGCAGTTCTGGAATAAGCAAGGGAGAAAGAGGACAGCGAGAAGGATTAATTGGTGGAATAGCTTGCCTCCGGGACTTGTGGGTGCTCCATCGCTGGAGGTTGTCAAAAAAATAAATAAAGATTGCACAACCATTGGAATGGTCTAGGGCAGGGGTAGGCAGCCTTGGCTCTTTTGTGACTCGTGGACTTGAACTCCCAGAATTCCCGAGCCAGCCATGCTGAGGGGAACAGGAGAGGTTTCCAAGCTTGAGCCAGGCTGGCTCAGGAATTCTGGGAGTTGAAGTCCACCAGTCATCAGAGGGCCAAGGTTGCCTACCCCTGGTATAGGGTCTCCTGCTTGAGCAGGGGGTTGGACTAGAAGACCTCCAAGGTCCCTTCCAGACCTAGGATTCTATGTAATTTTCCTGAACCTGGTTTATAACACTTCCTGCCTTGGTTAATTCAGCTGGGCTCCCGCCCAGCCCTACCGGTTTAGGAGAGAGGGCCATCCGAAAGCAAGATATCCCCCACCACCAGCGAGGACCCCTCCAAGTCCTCCGTTGCTCACTTGGCATTTTTCCGGTGCAGCTGAAGTGTTTGCTGGGTGGGAACCAGGAAGATATAGTCAGTCTCCACATCTACCACTGTCCTCTTGATGACCTCTTGGTCTTCCGTGTTGCTCCACACCTGCGTGTACACCGCGTAGGCCGCGTCAGCTCCTGCAGGCCCCTTCTCTACCGTCAGGCCCTCAATTAATCGGTAGACCTGTTGCCTGAAAAAGAAAAAAAACGAAAGGGTCCATCCAGCGTGGCGTTCCTATCCCCCTTTGGGAACAATTGTTCTCCTCAGTTCTAGGTTGCGTCTAGTGCCCAGCCTCTGTTTGCCTTCTCTCCTTACGGGGTGATCTTCACCAAGGGGCGGTTGATGCCTGGCAGGTCGATGCCGGCAAAGAAATGTCCATCCATATTGTTGACCCCAACAAGGTAGTCGATGTCGGCCGTGTTGGCAAAGAGATTCTTCGGATGATCGGGGAGGAAATCTCCGTCCACCACGGGAGTGAAGGCCAGATAATGGACCAAGGGGTCTGCGGGGGAAGACAACCCCTCAGGTTCAGAGAGACAGCAGGAGGGATAAAGTGTCATGGTCTCAAAAGCCCCATTGGAGGAAAGGAGTAGATGGCCACCCATCCTCCCTCTGAAGGGGCCAGCCAAAGTTGCAGGTAAAATGCAGGAAATCCGCGATGCAGACCAGGAGCCTCCCAACTGCGGAGGAGGAGGACTGTGGCGGCCTTGATGCTCTCTGAGCTGGGTGGTTTCCTTGCAGACATTTCATGACCCAACTAGGTAACATCATCAGTGCTAGGGGGGGGAATGGGGTTTATGAAGAGGAGGAGGACTGTGGGGTCCTTGGTGCTCCCTGACCTTGGTTGTTTTCTTGCAGATCTGGGTAACATCATGCGAGCACTGATGAGGTTATGCGTCGTTGGGTAATGAAACATCTGCCTAAAAATAACGAAGCTCAGAGAGCACCAAGGAGCCCTCATTTGAACCCTGAGCTACAAATATTCTCCTTTATTAGAAGCTCAATTGTCCCTTTGGGTGGGCTTATGAAACCCTCCCCCCACTTCCCAGACACTCTTCCTCACCCCAACCCCCCTCCGGCTTACAGCGCAAGTTGGTGACTTCCAGGTGATAGGCAAGGGTCAAGGTCTTCGGATCGGTCACTCGGAGGCAGTTGGCCATGACGGTGGTGTTGCCCGTCGGACAGCCCACTTTCTGCGCAATCTGGAAGGGGGAATCTCTGTTTATTTGGCTGCAGGAGGGACCGATCCTCCTGAACGGGAAGTCCTCAATTTACAGCAGTTCATTTAGTGACCGCTCAAAGTTACAACGGCCCTGGGGAAAAAAGGGACCTGCAACCATTTTTCACCGTTAACGGCCGTTGCAGTATCCCCGTTCAAAACGGATCAAAATTTGGGGGGGGGGCTTGGCAAGTGACTCGTATTTATGACAGTGGCAGCATCCCGGGGGGGGGGTCACTTGATCCCCTTTTGTGACCTTCTGACGAGCAAAGTCAACGGGGGTGAAGCCGGATTCGCTTAACAACCGGATTCACTTAACAATTGCAGCGATTCCCTGAACAACGCCGACAAGAAAGGTCATAAAATGGGACGCCGCTGGCGGAACTGTCTGGCTCTTGACGCGGGAACATCCCAGTCTTCATCTGCCTCGGCCAGCTGTGGTCCCTCGGGCCAGCCTTTTGAGATCACACGGAGGGCAGCTGCCCCACTCCCGCCCTCTGCCTTCTCCAGTCCACTTTTGCGAGGGGAGCTTTAGAGAAGCCCCACTTAACCTCTGCCAGCAACTCAGATAAACCCCGAGACCAGGACAGGAGGCAAGCCAGAGGGAGGGATTCCCAGGAACGGGATGTGTGGGTTCTACGTTACCTTGATCGCCCAGAAAAGGGGGTCCTTTTGGATGGCCCACGGGCACAGGCCGACTCCACTCTGGCTGAGGGCCCGTCGGATCAAGCCTTTGTTGTAGGGCGACAGCATCTACAGGCAGGAAACGGAGCAAGCTTTGGAAACCTAGGATTTCAACCTGAGCGGATTTAGAATCCCTACTAGGGGATGCATTCCAAACCAATCTGCTGGAGAAGGCTGGAGAAATAAACCTAACTGATAAAGGAGAATATTTGTAGCTCAGGGTTGAAATGAGGGGGTCCTTGGGTGACGTCTGAGCTGGTGATGTCTTGCAGATGGCACTGAGGAGGTTACCTAGTTGGTAACATCTGCAAGAAAACAAGCAGGCTCAGAGGGCACCAAGAATCTAACAATCATCTCCTCCTCCTCCTCCTCCTCCTCCTCCTCCTCCTCTCCCTTCTAGCACTGATGATGCTACCTAGTTGGGTAATGAAATGTCTGCAAGCAAACAAGCAGGCTCAGAGAGCACAAGGACCTAACAATCATCTCCTCCTCCTCCTCCTCCTCCTCCTCCCCCCTCCACAATCCCCACTCCCTTCTAGCACTCATGATGTTACCTAGTTTGGATAATGAAACATCTGCAAGAAAACCACCAAACTCAGACAGCACCAAGGAGCCTCCATCAAACCTAACTCTCCCTTCCGGGAATCATGACTTGATCCCCAACAGATGAAAGTGAGACCCATTCCCATGACGCACGTATTCCAGTACTGAATGAAAGCAGGGACTTTGTAACTAGCTTCATTCCAACGAAGCCTACTATCTGGGCTGGCATAGGAGGCAACGCAAAAGCAGGATTATGCCCATGGTGGTTTCCTTTGGGGAAGATCCAGCAGGCCAAGCGGGATCCAAGTGGCAATGAGACGATGAAACGAACGTCTTTTTTTTTTTTTTTTGCTTTCTAAAAAGGTCGCCCTGTTTGTCTGGGGCTTGGCTAAAGATCTGCCCTCGAGAATCTTTTCCCCCATGTTCAAAAGAGTCCACACAAACACCTGCCAGGCAGCCGAGAGACTTCCAGGCACCCTCACCTGTAAGGAGACGCTGACAGCACCAGCAGATTCCCCAAAAATTGTGATGTTGTCAGGGTCTCCCCCGAAATTTTTGATGTTCCTCTTCACCCAAGCGATGGCCATGTGTTGATCCTTGAGGCCATAGTTTCCTTGAAGAAGAAGAGAACGCGAAGCATTAAGCAACTATTGTTCTCCCTCTTTTATGAAAGGATTCATGCTTTCTCGATCCAGGAAAGAGAGCGCGTTTGGTGTAGTTTGCACCAGGCTGCAAACCAGGAGATTGGAAGTTCTAGTCCCGCTTTAAGGCATGGAAGCTGGCTGAGTGACTTTGGGCTAATCATCAGGACATGGTGAATTCTAGTCCTACCTTAGGCATGAAAACGTACTTGGGAGATTTTGGACCAGTCCCTCCCTCAATTAAGAATTTACACCCCCACCCAAAAAACCCACAACTGCAGGTATTTCTACTGTCAGGAGCCAGGATGGATCGATGGACAAATAAATGGAAACCTTGCTCCTAAAAGCAACTACTTCAGAGTAACTGAAAACTGAAACGGTGACACAAAATCGTTGCAAGAGGCTAGTCTTCATCAAGGATGGAGAGGAGCAAAATTCTCCCACGCTGAACTTACCCGGAAGAGCAGCGTCGCCAGTACTCAGGAAACCCAACGGGCCAAGCCGGTAATTGAAAGTCACCACGATCACCTTCCCACGGCTGGCGATTTCCTCCCCGTCGTACAAATAGTTGCTCAGGAAGTTGGCGCCTTGTCCACCTCCCCAGATGTAGGCCCCTCCATAAATCCAGATCATCACCGGCAAGTTGGTGGAGACTGAAGCAGAGGGAGATGGCAAAGCCAAGAGAAAATGTGAAGTGGGCAAGGAACAGCGTTCAAGTCAGCCTTGACTTGTCCATCCTGAGGATGTCCAGATCAATAACGCTGAACTTCATCAACGGAGCCGGCTACTTGAAAAAGCCAACCCTGGTTTTCCAACGTTGACTGGAGGCCAGGTCAAGCCAAAAGAGGCTTTATCTCCTCAGGTATCACATCTCTTGTGAATTTAGGACTTGGCACGTAAACCGGTGAACATGTTGCCCGTGCAGATTCTCCATCATCCAGGACATGGTTGTCCCAAAATCCAGGCAACTGGATTTTTGTTGTTGTTGTTTCCCTTGAAACATTTTGCTTCTCATCCAAGAAGCTTCTTCAGTTCTGAAATAGCTTCTTGGGTGAGAAGCAAAACGATTTCAAGGGAGGGGGAACCCCAAGAAAGTCCAGTTGCCTTTGGGAAAACGAACGTGTTGGTGGATTGCACGGATCTATTTTAGATTCCCTGAAACAAAATTCCAGTGAAAATTTCTCACAACCTTCTTTTTTTTCGCCCCAATTTGCTGTGGGGCTGGTTCTATGTTTTCAAAAAAAAAGTTTATTCCTCGGTAACTCATTTCCTGGAAAGGCAGCAGCGAAAATAAGAAGTAAAAAATAAAAATGATGGGCGAATTCTAAGTTCTAGCATCACCTTACCCTGTTTCTTCCCTTGAGGGACCCAGATGTTTAGATACAGGCAATCTTCAGAGCCACGCACATCTGTCTGGGTGAGGGTGGACTGCATGCAACGTTTTTGAAATGTGTCAGCCTGCAGTGTGCCTGAGAAACAAAGAACTGGCTGTGTATCACTTGAGGTGACGTATGCTCCAATCGATAACCACCCCCCACATCAACACAACTTTTAGAGTCATAAAAGTTGAGTGCAGGATACTTTTTGTACTTTTTTTAAAATTCTCGGATACTGATGCAGACATAATAACAGAATAACAGAGCTGGAAGGGACCTTGGAGGTCATCTAGTCTAACCCCCTGCTCAGGCAGGAAACCCTATACCATTTCAGGCAAATGGCTGTCCAATCTTTTCTTAAAAACCTCCAGTGTTGGAGCATTCACCACTTCTGGAGGCAGGTTGTTCCACTGGTTAACTGTTTTCACCGTCAGGAAATTCCTCCTTAGTTCCAGGTTGCTTCTCTCCTTGATCAGCTTCCATCCGTTGCTTCTTCTCCTGCCTTCAGGCGCTTTGGAGAAGAGGTTGACCCCCTCTTTTTGTGGCAGCCCATGAGAATTTGGAAGATTGCTATCAACTCACCCCTAGTCCTTCTTTTTATTAAACTAAATATACCCAAGTTCAGCAACCGTTCCTTATATGTTTTAGCCTCCAGTCCCCTAATCATCTTTGTTGCTCTCCTCTGCACTCTTTCTAGAGTCTCGACATCTTTTTTACATCGTGGTGACCAAAACTGGATGCAGTATTCCAAGTGTGGCCTTACCAAGGCCTTGTAAAGTGGTATTAACACTTCACGTGATCTTGATTCTCTCCCTCTGTTAATGCAGCCCAGCACTGTGTTGGCTTTTTTGGCAGCTGCAGCACACGGTTGGCTCCTATTTAAGTGACTGTCCACTACGAGTCCAAGATCCCTTTTGCTGCTACTATTGTTGAGTCACATTAATATTTAGACCCTATTCTTGACAAGCAATGACCTCATCCTAATTCTAGAGGACAGGAGGAAATGAAGGATCCACACTTTCAGAATAAATCCCTCCCTCCCACAACTTTCTAGTCCTTAAGGATGCAAACGGATGCCTTCAAAAGCCCCTGGAGGACGTCTAGCAAGATGCAAAAACATGTTTCTTTTTCTGCCTCATTCCTCAAAGTTACCAAGCTTAGAAGCTCCCTCCTCACCCACAATTAAACCAAATTTAGAGAAAAGAGGCCAAATCACTCAAATGCAGCTTTGTACCACATGCCGACATTCATCAAAAATAAAAAAGATAGCCTGTCTTAAATTGTTTAGGCCAGCACAGGCTTCTCCGTCTTCTTATTCAAGACGCCTGAGGGACTTTCTATAATGCAATGGTTATCATTTAAAAACAGAATTTAATTCAGTTTAAGGTGCCTTTTCCATCTTACCTGGCCAGCCGGGGTGAGGCTGGGGGTCTTCCAAGGTCTTGGTGGGGGCAGCAAAAGGGATTCCTTTGAAAGTGTCCATATAATCTCCAAAAAGGCCCAGTTTTTTGTTAACGCCTTCCACAAACCCGCCTTCCGTGTTGACGATGCCCAGCTACGCACATGCCACAAAAGGGAGGAAGCGTGCGTTAATTCTTGCACCGAGAGAGACACGGCAGTTTTGATGAGACACAATAGTAACCTCAGCATTCACACCGACTTCAAAGAGATAAAACCAAAGGGACATTCGGCCAGGTTTCCCCCAAAATATTTTACATACAGGTAGCCCTCGACTTATGATCACAGTTGAGCCCAAAATCTGTCTCTAAGCAAGGCACTTCCTAAGTGAGTTTGCCCCAGAATAGAATAGAATAGAATAGAATAGAATAGAATAGAATAGAATAGAATAGAATAGAATAGAATAGAATAGAATAGAATAGAATAGAATAGAATAGAATAGAATATGGAAATGGAAATGGAAATGGAAATGGAAATGGAAGTGGAGTGGAATAGAGTAGAGTAGAATATAGAATAGAATAGAATAGAATAGAATAGAATAGAATAGAATAGAATAGAATAGAATAGAAATAGAAATAGAAATAGAAATAGAAATAGAAATAGAAAATGGAGTAGAATAGAGTAGAACAGAGTAGAAATAGAAAATAGAATGGAATGGAATGGAATAGAATAAAATAGAATAGGATCTGGAAGGGACCCTGGAGGTCTTCTAGTCCAGCCCCCTGCTCAAGCCACCCCAGGAGTTAAGTTAGGTCACCCGGCCGTTTGAGTGAACCTGGCTTCCCCCGTTGAGTTTGCTTGTCAAAAGGTTGCAAGAAGGGGAGCCCATGACCCAGCAACGGCCATAAGTATGAATCAGTGGCCAAGAGGCTGAATTTTGATCACCTGGCCACGGCGATGCTACAAAGGGCATCGGTGGGACAAAACGGTCCCAAGCCTCTTTCTTTTCAGTGCCGCCGCTAACTTTGAACGGTCGCTAAATGAACCGTTATAAGTCAAGGACTACCTCTAGGCCCCCTTAGTTAGCTGGAGATTACCTTTGCAGCTCCCGCTGCCCCCAGGCAGAGGACCACGAAGCCCAGAATGGTCCAGCAATGCATGGTGGAGTCCGAATGGGCTGCTACCTCCCAGACGAATGGCTTTATATCCTAGGTTCAGCCCAGTATCTATATCATCTCAAGGTCACTGGTGTCCCACTCACAGCGGAAAAACTGCTGGGCAGGTTTCTTTGCCTCCTGCAAAGGTTTTGCAGGGAAAATATCTAAGATAAATCCAATGACATGGGGAAAACTTAATCTTCCCTTTCTATTTACCAGCTGGTGCTCTCACACAGTTCGGCCCCCAGCCCTGACAGATAGTAAATAAAACTCCCACCTAGAAATGGTTGATAAGATTAGAACAACTATGGGGATAATACGGCCTTTTTAAAAAAAAAAAAACAAAAAACCTACCGATCAGCCCTCCACAAGGATATAGAATTGATTTTGAGTGTTTCTGCCTCAGCCGTGCCAAATATGTGGAATAACATTTGTCCGAAATGGTATAGGGTCTCTTGCTTGAGCAGGGGGTTTGGTTAGAAGACCACCGAGGTTGTTCTGTACCAGCCTGCTACCGGCTCTGCAGAAAAGGCAACCCCTTTATAAACGGCAAGAGGCTGGAATGACGTCTGCCAAATTTATTACTACAAAAAACAAACAAGACACAAACCAAGATACAGGAGCTTTGAAACACTATCTGAGCGGTTGCTTTCAGCAAACCAGCCCTCCCCACACATTCTCTTTATAAAGAGTTCAGGGCATGGCCTCTCTCTGCCTCCTTCCGAGAAGCCCCACAGCCTTCCTCTGTTTACTCCTACTTGACTGCCTCCTGCGTCGGGCGTCCTTGAACAGGGCCAGCTGTGGGTCATCTTCATCCACGCTGTCAGGCTCACACAGCTGGGTCTCCGTGGTGACCAAGTGGGAGGGGCCTGGCTGAGGGCTCTCATCAGCAAGATCTTCAACCCCCTCAGCAAGGTCTTCAACACCCCCCTCCTCCTCCTCTGAGTCGTCCGACCCAACTGCCGAACCCACAGGTGACCCTGAATCACAACAGAGGTCTTCTAGTCTAACCCCCTGCTCAAGCAGGACACCCTATACAATTCTGAACAAATGGCTGTCCAATCTCTGCTTAAAATCTTCCAGTGTTTGAACACCCACAACCTCTGGAGCCAAGCTATTCCAGTGGTTGTTCTCACGATCAAGAAACTCAATTCTAGGTTCTCTCCTTGCTTAGTTTCCGCCCATTGTTTCTTGTCCTGCCCTCAGGTGTTTTTCAGAATAGGTTGACAAACCCCCCCTCTTCTTGGTGACAGCCCCTCAAATATTGGAACACTGTTATCATATCACCCCTAATCTTTCTCTTCACTAGACTCTTGGCATACCCAATTCCTGCAACCGTTCATCTTACGTTTTAGCCTCCAGTTCCTTAATCATCTTTGCTGCTCTTCTCTGCAATTCCTTCAAAATTCAGCATGGAAATCTTAAGTTCCTTATTAAACTGGGATGAAACGATCAGGCCAGTACAGTTCTGACATTCACAGCCAGATCCTGAACTGAGCTGCGGGTGCGGGCATTCTCAAAGGCAGCGTAGCTCCAAAGGGGATTTTAAAATAAAGCCTCTCTGAGTTGCTTCTAAGTATCCTAGGAATAAATCTCACTTAAAACTTTTTGGAAGGCACAGAACTCTCGTTTTATTTGCACTCGTGCGGAAAAAGAAATCTGTACAAAACGGTGGAAATCTCTTCAGACTGTCCATTTGACGTCCCACAAAACCCCAAACAATGGAATCCCAGAGATTATTTTTCCCCAGGCGTCACGAGAAAGAAATTCCAAGTGACTTTTTGTTTCAGAAGGACAGGAGCAATTAAGTCAGGGCAGGAATGAAATGATGTTGAAAGGCTGAGTTAGCATCGGGACGTGCTTGGATAATGCTGCAGAGGCCGATGCAGAACAAGACTCCAGCGGACAAAGTTGGACGTAGGTGGGCTGGGCCCTATGGTGGCAGAAATGCTGAGATGCTGAGGGGAGAGAGTCCTTAAAGAGTCTCTTATCTGCATTTGAATGCAGAGATTGAAGGAAGGCTGCCTCAAAGACCCGACAAAGCCAACAATTGCTGAGCTCTTGAGAAAAATAACATGCAACATCTGTAAGAGGCAACTTAAGAGATGAGACTTCTGCACAAACTCCATCAAATCAAAGATACAATGCAACCAATTGGTGGGTTCCTTCCTTCCTCTTTTCTTTCTTTTTTCCATTCTTCTGTCCTTCTCCCCCACCCCCACCCCCCAAAAAAGACCAAAACAAATTCCTCCCCCAAGATTCAGTCCAGCCCGCCAGCCCCGTGGCATTAGACGTAGTCAAGGATTTCGGTCTCCATTTCATTTTCACTCCCATCCGAAGGCTTGAAAGCCTCTTCCTCCTCCTCCTCCTCCTCCTCCTCCTCCTCCTCCTCTTCTCCAGATTCAAAAGTCAGTCGCTCTTTGCCTTCTGCGGCACTGGAACTAGGGTTTCTGAACAGAGCTGAAACAGACCAGAGAACAGGGAGTTACCAACCAGAAGCAAGAAGGCTCAGAAGACCCGGTTAGAATAATCCAGCGTGACAGTTCAGTACAGGATCTGGCACTTTGGAAAATCTCGTGGACGGCAAAGACAGGATCCCAGAATGATGGAGGAACACACTAAGAAATACAAGATCTTTATTATTATTATTATTATTATTAAAACAGGAGGAAAAAGAGAAAAGCTGCATGGGTGACATTATTAGAAGTAGTCCTTGAGTTATGGACTCTAAAAGGTAAAGGTTTCCCCGCACATGCGTGTTAGTCGTTTCCCACTCTAGGGGCCGGTGCTCATCTCCGTTTCAAAGCCGAAGAGCCAGCACTTGTCCGAGGATGTGTCCGTGGTCAGGTGGCCGGCATGACTAGACGCCAAAGGCGCACGGAACGCTGTTACCTTCCCACTGCAGTGGTCCCTATTTTTCTACTTGCATTTTTACATGCTTCTGAACTGCTAGGTTAGCAGAAGCTGGGACGAGTAACAGGCGCTCACTCTGCTACGCGGCACTCGGGATTCAACCCGCCAAACTGCCGACCATCTGATCAACAAGCTCAGCATCCTAACCCACTGAGCCACCGCGTCTAACCCATCAAAATCAAGACCCGTGATCGTTGTACTACAGGGTCATCCACATGAGCAACACACCTGGACTTGCCAAGTCTCTCCCCCCCTCCCCCCTTACCTGGCCTTTGGGATCGGATTATCTGCCTTATCATCAGTGATATGGTGTCCCTCAACTCATCGTTGGTCTTCGGAAGACACCAGCCGTCCCGCTCCGTGCAAGCCACCTCTGTGCCGTCATTTCGATGGATGATCTTCTGCAAGCTGAACAGAAGCCAATTTCAGAGTGATGCTTCTTCTCAGCGCAGAGAATCAGACAAACCAAAATACGAAGCCAGGGTTGCTCCTGTTCCGGCGACCAAGGTCAAGACAAACTTGCCTCCTGGATAGACCAAGCCAGGGCTGCCATTAGCACAATTTCTTGGAAAGCGATGGGACTTTGAGGCGCCCGGCTGGGTGCTTACAGACCTCATGGGCAAAGCTGGCTTTCTAGAGTTGCCAAGCAAAGGGCACCCCAAGTTATACACAGACTGGATTTCAGCCACAGAAGAGCCTCAAAAATGAAACGGGATTGCAGGTAACCCTTGGCTCAAAGGCAAGATGATTCTGATAGCTGAAAACAAACAGGTCAATGCAAATACTGCACCTTTCCACTTTCAAATCACACAGCTGGTAGAACATCTGTCGATAAGGGGGCAGCGACCCTTCCTCAAAGGTATAAATGGAATCCTAGGAGGAGGAGAAGGCAGAGAATCAGAAGCAGGGTTACACGAAGTCATTATCTGGGAAAGTGGCAGGACCCCTTAGCAATAGCAGTAGCCCTTATATACCGCTTCAGGGTGCTTGACAGCCCTCTCTAAGGAGTTTACAGAATCGGCATGTTGCCCCCAACGATCTGGAGTCCTCATTTTACCGCCCTCGGAAGGATGGAAGGCTGAGTCAACCTTGAGCCAGTTGGGATCGAACTCCTGGCAGTAAGCAGAGTTAGCCTGCAATACTGCATTCTAACCACTGCGCCACCAGGGCACTTTTCTTTACCAAGGTCCAAGGATGGTCTTTACAAGGACATAAAACTTCCTGACCCGTTGCTTTCAACTGTGACTTCAGAAGGTAGATTACTATTTTTTAAGAGTTCCAAGGAGGCTCATCTCTAGTTGGAGATGAAACTGTCATATAGTAGACAACAACCGCTCCTTGGATCGACATTTCAGAGAGATTCCCAGAGTCCGTCAATTTCTCCAACAGGGGCGGACCTTCTCACGGTTTTGCAAAAGCACATTAAATCTAGATCTCCCAAAAAGAAGCAAGGTGCCTGATCTTCCTGTATGGCCAGGAGAAGGAGAAGGAGAACTTACCTTAAGTTTGTATTTGCTCAAAACTGGTGATTTTGCACCAGATGTTCCAGATGTGCTGAGCCCCTGTTTTAAGTCTTGGATGCCCAGGCCGTGGTTTCCTGGAAGAGATATAAGATCACCTTAATTTCTTTGGGATAACAAGAGCACCAGTGGGAAGTGAATGGGAAACTCCGCGTCTCAAGATGTTGCTGAAGGATAACGAAATTATTTGGCCCTCCTCATCCTCAGAACGTTCAGCAAAAGCACGCAGGCTAGGGAATTCTGGGAGCTGAAGTCCACACATCCAGAAGGCGTTCAAGTCGGGAAAAGAAATATCTATCTGGATTGGTGGAAGCTTTTTATGGGTTTAAAACAAGTCTTTCTCAGCCCCGGTGAAACAGAGGGCTGCAGATCCTCTAACAATCTGTGTAAAATGCTCAGATTTGGGCAGCAGAGAAATGTTACGAGACATAGATAACAGTTTACGGGGTTAATATTTGTCCAACTGACAAAAACAGACGTCCTAACTTTAGACGCTGCCAACAGCAGGCGTTTGGCAACAGACCCTTTGCGAATTATCTGAAGAATGTCTAGCAGAAATCAAAGCAATTCCATTCCTGTTTCTTACAGGGCACCGAGCAACTTCCACGTCCCAATCCTACGGCGTACCTGGTTTTTTTAAAGTAATAGGCAGACTGTAGTTGTAGGTGCTGCGTTTGGCCTTCACCGGCATATCATTCGGGTTATATCCTAAAGAGGGAAAAGCGATCCATGAAGAAACAATGGATTGTAAGCCTTGGGGTGGACAGGATAAATGCAGGACAGGTCTCAGGGGAAGCCCGGAATGACTTGGTGAGCCACAAAAAAGCCCCCCCCCCGAACAAAACAAAACAAAACAAAACAAGAGAGGCTGACAATAGAATTGAAAGCTGGGGCAATGTTCTGGCTGCTGTTTAATTTTTTTTTTTTACCGTATTTCATGCCGCAGCGAATTCTGAAATCCAGGACCTGGTAAATCTTTGCTTCCGGGCGCTTCCTGGGGTCGTAGCCAAAACGGACCCAGAGGCTTCTCCAGGGCCCCGTGAGCTAAAAGGATCGTGAGAAAAATAAAAGGAGCAACAATGGACTGCTAAAAATTTGAATCTCAGAGGGGAAAAAAAAGGGTTAGGATACGGAAGTACAGGCCCTCTTTCCTAACGTGATTTTTTTTTCCCTCCCCCAAAGAGGTTTCGCGGCAATTCATCATTTCTGAACCATAAAATGCACTGAAGTATGAAAGAACACGCAGCGCATTTTTAATTTTTGTTTATCATTAGATTTTTTTTTTAATCTTGCCTTTGTCCCTGCATATGTAACTCAAGGCCACCAACATACCTAACGCTTCTTCCTCCCTCTATTTTCCCCACAACAACCCTGTGAGGTGGTTGGGCCGAAAGAGAGGGATCGGTTGAAGGTCACCCAGCTGGCTTTCACGCCTAAAGCGGGAGAAGAATTCCCAGTCTCCTTATTTCTAGGTCAGCCCCTTCACCACTAGACCAAACTGGCTCTCACACATACATGGGCATACAAACACAATGCATGTTTATCTGAATTATATTCTTTGGTGGGAGGGGGTGTGCAAGAAGGCACTCTTAAGTTTGATAAAAACAAGGACTCACCATGTAATACGCCAAATAGGGTAGGAGCAGTTTCAATTTGTCGGGGTGAACGCTGATGTTTGCTTTCACCGCGTTGCGGGACCAGACGGGACGAAGTTCAAAAAGCTGGGGAAAAAAAAAAGAATTCACGCAGGCATGAAAGAGCAAAAAAAAAAAAAGGGGGGGGGAGGGGGAAATCCTTGCTGGATTTGTCTTTTCTTTTCACCCTGCACAATCTACGTCAAAGAAGCCGCTTCGACAAATCAGCCTGGCGCTTTAGAATCTCATTCTTCGATCCAAAGAATGCATTGCTATTTTATTTTTATTTTTGGGGAGAGGGTGGGGGGATAAGTTTCAAGCTGAAGCAAGCCTGTTTCCTGCCTGAGCAGGGGGTTGGACTAGATGACCTCCAAGGTCCCTTCCATCATCATCATCATCATCATCATCATCATCATTATTATTACTTTCTTCAGTTCCGCTTCTGCTTGGTGATCCACCGCGTTGCTGCAGACTTTCTTCCACGTCTGCACGGCCGCCTCCAACGGCTTGGATGGGACTTCTTCATCCTCAAAGTTGACAAAGATGGCGTTGTGAGGACGGCGCGCCCGGCTGAGGCCAATCAGATTCTCGCTAGACAGGGGAGGGTGGCGACAGCCTTCCCTGGTGAACGAGGCGAGACAAACAAGGGAGAAACTCAACTCGAGCTGAACATAATGTGCTGGTTGTCCCGTAGAGGCAATAGCCCTCGATTTACAACAGTTCATTTAATGGCCGTTCAAAGTTACAACAGCCCCCAAAGGATGACTTACGACCGTTTTTCACTCTGGCGACCGTTGCAGAATTTCCCCCATGGTCATGTGATCAAAATTCAGACACTTGGCAACTGGCTCGTATTTTATAATGGTTGCGGTGTCCTGGGGTTTTACAATTTTATTTATTTTTTTGTATTCCACTGCACTGAAAAAAAAAACTCAGAAGTTTCCAGTTTTTGTCAATTTCTCTTCTTCCTCCCTAGACCTTGCTAACTTTGGTATCATTTTCTGCTTTCACAACAAACTTTAAATAAAAGCGTTTCAAAAAAAAGAACTGCAACCTGACGCCAAGAAACTGCAGAATTAGATGACCTAGTTCAGCCTCTGAGATAAAGCAAGACAATTTTGAACGGAAGGCTACAACATCAACATTATTTTATAAGCCTTTGCGTGAAGGACAAGAGTGGGGGAAAATCACAGGTGTTAGCCTGGGAGACTGCCCAGATGTTACATCGAAGAATGGAAAAGCAGGTGAGGACCGGGACATTATGCCAAACATCCTGGCATTCGGTTGATAAAAGGAGCTGTGCCGGTATCAACGAGATTTTGCAACTGATTGCACTTGATCCTCTCTTTATTACGTCCTTCTGCCATTCTCTGTGCAACAGCAAATGGAATTCAGCCCTGGCATGATTACACATATCGGAAAACCCTTCCAAATATTATTTGGATTACCGTATTTTCCGGCGTATAAGACGACTTTTTAACCCATGAAAATCACCTCAAAAGTTGGAGGGGTCGTCTTATACGCCCAGTCGTCTTATACGCCGGAAAATACGGTAATGCAGTTGCGCATAAGTCATTTAAGCAGCTGTGTGGTCACAGCACAGGAGGGCAAAAAAGCAACTCTGAAACACATCACGCCTGCCCTGTTGCGACTGTCAAAACTTAGTAACTGTTACTTGCTGGAGCCAAGAGGCTTCTGAAGATGTGACGGGCAAAGCAACGTAAAGAGTAGTTTCCCAGTCTAACTACTCCTACTATTGAAAAAATTCTTATTATTTGCCATACGTATAACCACTTTACTGGCTCTTTTCATTTATTTACAGTAATCATTAACTCACATTACTGAAAGCTAGATCCTTACTATACGTAATCAGTCCACATCTGCAGAGAAAGGCAGTTCCAGTAAACATCTACTCAGGTATATCATAAGAGAGGCATTCACCTATGATGCACATCTGGCCGATAGTAATAATCAATCGGAGTGTCCAGGCGTGAGAAAATGGGTGGAGGAATATAAAGCGGTAGCTCATTCATAAAAAAATCTTCTTTTTCTGGCTTGAGCATCAAGACTTTGTCATACATTGATGTCTGTTTACCGTCTGGCTCTGAATGCATTACCAAGTATTGGAAATCGGACATGCCTGTAGAATGAAACGAAGACACTTAGTAAGTTCATTGACTTTTTCCCTCACTCTGCGTTATTAAGAAGCTAGCACAATAACAAAATAGATACAATATAAACAGTAACCTACTTGGACATTCTTTGAATTAGATATGCAACTAATAATTACCTATGGATAAATTGCCCATCACGTATTAGGACTGTGCATAGAAACATGCTAAGGAAATAGGCAGGTTATCCAGTTAACTAGCCAGAGTTGATAAGAATAACAGATTTTATTTATTTATTTATTTATTTAATTTTAATTCCATTTATATCCCACCCTTCTCCGAAGACTCAGGACGGCTTACAAGCTTAGCAGTAGCCTTCATTCTATGTATATGCCTGCTTATTAGGGCTTTCACACACCCCCAAGCGGCATTATTACAAAGTCAGCTTATTGCCCCCCAACAATCTGGGTCCTCATTTTACCTACCTCGGAAGGATGGAAGGCTGAGTCAACCTTGAGCCTGGTGGGACTCGAACCTGCACTAATTGCAGGCAGCTGGTGTTACTTAAGGAGGCCTTAGCCCACTGCTCCACCAAGGCTCTATTTTGTACATAAGTTAGTTGTTCATGATGCCTTAAGTTTGTTAAGGGTGGAGTAAGCTAGAATAAACTTAAAAGGGCAACCCTGAAAAGTTGAGCATGGACAAAATTGTTCCCCTGGACACAACAGTGTAACTTTCCTCTTTGAATGTAAGGGCTTACTTACACACAAGCTCCAAGTGCTTTAGAATGAATTACCTTGAAATTTATAAAGGGTGGAAATGACACCAAGTATCTCCACTTCAAACTGGGTGTCTTCTTCTAGGCCTCCTCCCTCTGTCCGTTTCCGCCTTGTTTTCTTTTTCACTTTAAGCAGCATGGAAGAGGTCGGGAAGCGATTGGCACACACTGGGTGACAATAGGGGTCTCTGGGACGGAAATACAGCTCCAGTCTTTTGCTGGGATCGGCATAGACCTAACAAGGATGCAACAGGTCAGGTTCCAATCCCAATGACTACAGAGGCACAGGAAAGGAGGCAGAATTATTTTATCTGAAATTAGAACTTTGCCCCCAAACCCCAAATTTCCTTTCTTGAGATAGATACAAAGTCATAAATAAACCTCAGTTGCCAAGCATCCAAATTTTGATCAGGTCACCACGGGGAACGCTGCAATGGTAGTTAAGCGTGAAAAACGGTTGTAAGTCCCACTTTTCCGTGACATTGTAACTTCAGTCACTAAACCAGTGGTTGTAAGTTGAGACCTAGCTGTACCTTGGCCAGTCCTACTTTCCGAACGAGGCTGTTCACATTCTTTCTTCTTGAAGGTTTACGTCTTATGGCAAATTATTAGCCATATCTTTGAATATGGCAAATTTTAAATACAAGAAAACAGTACTACAAACTCATATTGTAACTTAAATGTGGAGATTCTCATTCCAGGTCAGGGCTGTTCCAAAAGGGCTTTTTCAAAAGGCAGCTGGACTTTTGTTGTTTTTTTCCCTTGAAGACGTTCTGCTTCTCATCCAAGAAGCTTCTTCTGTTCTGAAGAAGACAGCTAGTGTCATACTGCAAGTATTACATGGCCTTCAGTACGTAGCTGTGTGTGTGTGTGTGTGTGTGTCTGTTTGTTTACGTATGTATGTATGTATGTTTGTATATATAAAATTATATTATTGTTGCTGTTATTATTATTATTATTAAAAATTGTGTACATCCTATTCTATACCCTAATTAGATCATTTATATCCTAAATTACGTACATTACGACCTTCGCTCCTTCTGACGCGACCTTAAAACATATCTGTTTAAGCAATCCGGTCTGGTCTGACGGGTTCTGTTTTAATTATTGTTTTAAGATAACTATTTGTGCATTCTGTTATTTATGTTCACTGTTCACCGGCCTGAGTCCTTAGGGAGAAGGGCGGTATACAAATCAAATGAAATCAATCAATCAATCAATCAATAAATATCCAAATGCCAGGGGCTGAATCTTGGATAAGACCAGGGTAATCGTAATTCCTCTGAGCATGAACAAAGTGCCTCCCCCTCCTCCCTTTGCTCCTGCAGTTAGACAGGGCAATGATAGGTGGGGCAGGGGAGGCTGCGGGACCCTTACCCGGGAGACCCCCTCTTCTCCCCCCAGGGTCAGCAGCGTCTTGCCCACGTCCTGCACCACGCCAGGGAACTCCACGCACACCAGCCGCTTCTCCCGCTGCAGCTCGGAAAGCACCGCGCCGCCGCTCTGCTCCTGCCCGCCCTCCTCCATCAGGGAGGCTGCCATGGCTAGCCCTGTGCCGACGTGAAGGAGAACAGCTCGGTCCGTTCCTTGAAAGCGTCCCCCCGGGTCCCCGGAGCCACGCGGCGCCGGCAACTAAGGTTCCGGGGAAGGAGAGTTCCTAGGCTGCTCGAAGCCAGAGGCGGGCGGCGCTCAGCCCTGCCTCTTTTCTTTTCTTTTCTTTTCTTTTCTTTTCTTTTCTTTTCTTTTCTTTTCTTTTCTTTTCTTTTCTTTTCTTTTCTTTCTGCCTTTTCCTATTTCTCTTTCTCTCTTTCTTTTTTCTTTCCCTTCTTTTTGTTCTTTCTTTCTTTCTCTTTCTTTCTTTTATTTTTTATTTTATTACATTTTTTTCTTTCTTTCTTTCTTTCTTTCTTTCTTTCTTTCTTTCTTTCTTTCTTTCTTTCTTTCTTTCTTTCTTTCTTTCTTTCTTTCTTTCTTTCTTTCTTTCCTGTCCTTCCTTCCCTCCCTCTCACTTTTTCTTCCTTTTCTTTTTTTTCTATAATGAGCCTCTTTCTTCTTTATTCTCTATATACAGTATCTCAACCATTTTTTTTCATTTTCCTTCTTTAATCTCTTTCCCCTCCTTTTCATTCTTCCATCGTCTTTTTTCTTCCTTTAGTCTCTTTTCCCCTCCCTCCCTCCCTCCCTCTTTTCTCTCTTTCTCCCTCCCTTCCTATTCTGTTCCGTAATTTCTCTCCTCTCTTTCTCACAATTGTCCTTATCTCTCTCTTTCTTTTCTCTCTTACTTTTTGACCACCTAAGAATGCCTCTTGGTTAGTCTGTGATCCAGTCTCCCTGTGGCAATATTCTTCTGCTTCCTCTTGGTCATCTGCCATTGTGATTTGCAAGCCTGTTTTTCTTTCCCCCCCCCCCACCCCCGGAAAGATTTTGCTGAATCACCCACAGGCGGAGAAAGTGAAGGACAGTGGCAGAGGCTGGTGAGAAGTGATAAAATAGTGGCTGCTACTGAGCGCCTTTCCCGGGGATTTCATTTCTGCAGGCTGAGGAGGAGGAGGAGGAGAAAAGAGGCAGTGGGATGGCAGAGGATTTCAGCTCAACACATGCAAAGGAAAGAAAACAGCGCTGGTTTTTTTTCCTTCACAGATTCTGCAGGGGAAAAATGCAACTCGGGATTGTAGTGGCTGTTTTGTTTTGGTTTTTCAGTTTACAGAAGACCCCCCCCCCTCCCATATCATTTCAGACAAATAGTTATCCAATCTCTTCTGAACATCCTCCAGCGTTAGAGCATCCTCAACTCCAGGAGACAAGCCTTTCCACTGGTTAATTGTTCTCATGTCAGGAAATTCCTCCTTAGTTCCAGGCTGCTTCTCTCCTTGGTTAGTTTCCATCCGTTGCTTCTTGTCCTGCTGTCTGGTGCTTTGGAGAATAGATTGACCCCCTCCTCTTCTTTGGGGCAACCCCTGAGATATTGGAAGACTGCTATCATGTTTTCATTAAACCCTAACCCCTTGCTTAGGGAGGAAACCCTATTCCATTTCAGACAAATGGCTATCCAGTCTCTTCTTAAAAACTTCCAGTGTTGGAGCATTCACAACTTCTGGTGGCAAAGCTGTTCCACTGGTTAATTGTTCTAACTGTCAGGAAGTTTCTCCTTAGTTCCAGGTTGCTTCTCTCCTTGGTTAGTTTCCATCCGTTGCTTCTTGTCCTGCCTTCTGGTGCTTTGGAGAACAGCTTGACTCCCTCTTCTTTGGGGCAGCCCCTTGGACATCTTCTAGTTCCTTGGAGGTCTTCCAAACCCCTTGGAGATCTTCTAATCCAACTATCTGGACTAAAATTCAGACGCTATGATGTGTTACTGCACACTCCAATTTCTTGAACACAAAGGATTTATCAGTGGCCTTGGGAGTGAGTGACTGACAGGTTGAATCCACAGGATGCTTGGGGATACAATCGTTTGATGGACAGCTTTATTCAGCTGTGGTTTCCCGGCGGTTTTCTTGCTATTTTTTTTTAAACTTCCTGCTCCTGAAAGATAGTTTGCTTTGGGCAGAAAGGAAGAAGCATGCCGGTTTTTTAGCCGTAGCCAAAAATGAAATGAAAGCTGCAAATTTGGGACAGAAGATAAGTGACCTTGTTCGGAAATGATTTGGAAAAACGAAAAAAAAGAAGCTTTCTTGTAAGCTGTTTGTACATCATGTATTGAGGCCCCGCATATGGAAAAAAAAACAAAAAAACCCATATCATTGAAGCACACTCAGTTGGCTAAACCCATCATCCACTGCTCTTCCATCTAATCCCTCCCTCCTCCCCATTTCAATCCAGCAGGCAGCAAATAATCATTCAGTCACTGTGGAACACAGGCAGTAAGGCAGTTGTCATTACATAGGTGATTTTTATTTGCTTTTTTAAATTGTGTTATCTTATATTAGATTGTTAGTCCCTTGGAGTATTCCAGAGGAGGAAAAGATATATTGTAAATAAAAATCTTTCTTTTTTTCCCCCTTTCCCTTTCCCTTCCCTTCCCTATCCTCCCTTCCCTTCCCTTACCCCTTCCTTCCTTCCTTTCTTCTTTCCTTCCTTCCCTTCTCTTCCCTTCCCTTCACCCCTTCCTTCTTTCCTTCTTTCTTTCCTTCCTTCCCTTCCCTTCCTTCCTCTCCTGTCAAGCAGCATTTATATTAGATTTTACTCTTAAATTCTCAATAAAAATTAGAGGGAGGGAGGAAGAGGAAGAAGACTTGTATTAGATTTTACTATTGCCATCACAATTCTTAATTAAAATGAGAGAGACGGGGGGGCGGGATGGGGAGGGAGAAGAAAAGAGTAGCAGAGAGATTTGGCATTTGACATTGCCTCTCCCCGTTGCTGTCAATCTGCCTGTGTGGAGGGGAAGGAGAGGTGTTTGGGGACTCTCATTCAGACCGGGGTTGATAAGGCCAAGGCTGACCTATCTTGCCCTGGGAGATGGTCCCTCTCCTCCCAAACAGGCGTTCTGACCGTTGACAGCTGGCGAGGCCCGATAAACTTATCACTCCAAACACGGGTCATCAACCCAGCCCCTCCACCGCTTCAGATTTCCAAGCTGCACTTTCTCACGTCAATCCTGTTTGCTTTGCGAGCTTTTTCTACAGGAATATGTATTTGTAAATATGTATATGTAAAGTCATTTGGCTTCCTTCCTTCCTTCCTTCCTTCCTTCTTTCTTTCTTTCTCTCTCTCTCATCTCTTCTGTCTTCCTCTCCTCTTTCTTTCTCTCTCATCTCTTCCCTTCCTTCTTTCTTTCTTTCTTTCTCTCTCTCTCATCTCTGTCTTCCTCTCCTTTTTCTTTCTCTCATCTCTTCCCTTCCTTCCTTCCTTCTTTCTTTCTTTCTTTCTCTCTCTCATCTCTGTCTTCCTCTCCTTTTTCTTTCTCTCTCATCTCTTCTCTTCCTTCCTTTTCTTTTTCTTTCTCTCTCTCTCTTCTGTCTTCCTCTCCTCTTTCTTTCTCTCATCTCCTCTTCCTCTTTCTTTCTCTTTGTTTTCTTTCTTTCTTTCTTCTTTCTTTCTTTCTTTCTTTCTTTCTTTCTTTCTTTCTTTCTTTCTTTCTTTCTTTCTTTCTTTCTTTCTTCTCTTTAGTTTTTCTCCTGTCTCCTTTATAAGTTTTTCTTGGTTTTCATTGTTTGTTTTTTTCTTTTTTCTTTTTCTTTTCTTTTTTTTAAAAAAGAGAGACCTGTATTTCAGGACACCCCCCCCCCTGCCTTTTTCCACCCTGAAAATCTTCCACCGGACTGAAGGTTCATGAATGGGAATCAACACACTTCTTCTTTCTCAGAAGAAAGCATGCAAATTCGAATCCCACCTCCAACAACACTTCTTTTGTCGTTGGCCTCCCTTAACAATTCCCACCCCCTGGAACATTTGACTGACAGTTAGCTAAGGCAGGAGCTGATGCCAAAATCTCATCCAAGCCGGAGCCGCAGAAAAACCAGTTCTCCAGACTCTTGCTTGTCTTGTGCAACACCTCCCTGTAGACGGCCTGCTTTGGTTAGCAAATCAGGGTCATGCAAAGTGATGGCTGGAGGGCCCTTCCAGGAAAAACAATGTGTGTGAGTCTTTGTGTATTTACTGTTAACTCCTTTCCACTGTCTTCCCCTCACAAGCTGTCAGTTATAGGTAGATAGTCCTCAAGTTTCAGCAGCTCATTCAGTGATCTTCGAAGTTACGATGAGTAGGGAGAAAAGGCACTTTTGACCATTTTTCATACTTATGACCGTCGCAGCATCCCCCCGATCATGTGATCAAAATTCAGATGCTTGGCAACTGGCATGTATTTATGTCTGTTTTTTTCTCTCCCCCCCCCAAATAAAAATAAAAATAAAAAATTGGCATGTTCCCAACCTGGAGCTGGGGGGAAGCAGTGAGACAAATGACAGGGTGACGTTGTGCAGGTGTCCAAGACAGAGTCCTGGTTTATTCTACGAACCTGGTTGAATTTCCATTGGTGAGCGAGGTGTTTGTTAGATGAATCATTGCAGTTGCTAAGTGAATAAGATGTTCGTGGGTTGAATTTATTTGGTTAACCTGAGTTCGTTGTTTGCGGGAACAAAACTGTGTCCTAATTTACAGTGTGAGCCGCCAGCCTGAAATATTAAGCCTCAGGCTGATTTCATTCTTTGCACATGTCTACGGTGTGAACACATCTATTATGTCGTGTTAGCCTGGATTAAAGGTTCAGTGTGTTGTCTGAATACGTCCTGGGGTGTGAAACCTTGAGAAGAATGACTTTCACCAATGCCAAAGGAGGTTTCATGACCCAAATAGTTTGTTAACAGCATTTATTGACTTCAGGTTGTGTTTTTTCCCCCCAGGAAACAGAGATTCAAACAGAGGCAAAATCTTGACACCTTTGCACAATGGATCATGTAAATCATGGATAGCAATGGAAATACCCCGAACACCAGATCCTTTGTCTTCCAACCACGGAAAGCTGGTGTCTGATTTGTTTTTTTTTTGTGGGTAGTTTTGCAGATTTGCCTTACCTATTTAACTTAGTAACATCTCCTAAACACTTCCCGTTAATTTAGTCTTCTAATCTGAACATTGTTGCATTGCAAAACCCAAAGAAACACGGTAAATCCAGATTCTTTTGCCCTCTTTCTCTCTCTCTCAGACCTCACAAACCAATTCACATCCCCGCTCCTTTTTTCTCCACATCTCAGCTTGGTGAAAGAGACTGGAATTTCCTTTCTTATTTTTCTACCACTCTTAACCCAACGGGGCTTTTAATATGGGCTATAAAGGCTTCCCGGTTGTAGATTCAATCTGAGATCTACCTTCCACCGGCGGATGGCGCCAAGGCCCATAGTAGGCGGGGTCAGAAGCAAAACAGGTGGAGCTAGAGCCAAAGTGGGTGGGATTTACAGTCTGGGCCAAGGACTGCCTACAGCTCTCGGGCTGCACGCTCCCGACCCATCTGCCGCAGCGAATTACAAGACGGGAATCCCCTTTCACTTGAGGCTGTGCTGGCTCTCTCGGTGACGGCGCAGGTCCACCTTGCGCTGGAAACCTCTCCCGCACAGCTCACAGGTGAACGGTTTGAAACCAGTGTGCTTGCGGCTGTGTGTGATGAGGTTAGAGCTTTGGCTGAAGGCCTTGCCGCAGACCTGGCATTTGTGTGGCTTTTCCCCTGGCGAGGACAGAGAAAAGGAACATTAAGAAAGACAAACCCAGTCTCAGCTTCCTAGCTCACAACCGATCCCTAGCAGCTTCCGGTCAACAGTGGGATTCAAATAGGCGACTGAACCCCCGCCCCGCTTTCCCTGCCCACCTGTGTGAATGTAGGTGTGCTTCTTCATATCCGACTTCTGATGGAAGCGCTTCCCGCAGTATTGGCAGGGATACGGCCGGGTGTCCGAGTGGATCAGCAGGTGAGTAGACAAGGTGGACGATCGCTTGAAGGTCTTTCCGCACATTTTGCACTCAAAGCTTTTCTCCTGGGGATCAGGACAGCAATGGAGTGGGGGGGGCGGGGGGGAGGAAAGGGAGGCTTGAGGAAGAGAACCTTACAACAGGAAAGCCCCCCCCCCCTTTGAGGGAAGAATCCAACTGTGGAGACCACGACGAATTTCACAGGAGGGGAATGGAGGCTGAAACATATCGCCAACCGTTGTGGGAACTGGGAACCAAGTTCTTCAGAGCAGGAAGCCATTTTTGCCCCCCCCACCCTGAAAAAGCTGCTTCTAATCCTTAGACCTTATAATGAGGGGACCTTGGTGCTCTCTGGGCTTGTTTGTTTTCCTGGAGACTTTTCACGAGCCGTACCAGGTAACATCCTTCTCGCTTCTTTCCTTCCTTAAATGTCCGTTCAGAATTAAGGTCTCCTCCTCGTGAGTTCTACGTCTGCTTTTGTTCCTTCCCAGATTTTGCTGCTATTCTGAGATCTAGTTATTATTTACCGAGTTTGGATAGTGAAACGTCTGCAAGAAAACCAGTATAGTTCTCCTCCTCCTCCTCTCAACAACCCCCACTCCCTCCTAGCACTGATGAAGTTACCTAGTTTGGGTCATGAAACTAGGTCTGCAAGGACAACCACCAAGCTCAGAGAGCTACAAATGTTCTCCTTAATTGGTAAGCCTTCTAAGGCCAATTACCGCGTAGAGATGTTTTAATGGCTGCGTTTATTCGACAAGCCAGGCAAGCAAGATCTAAGCACAAACCACAGTTTTCCCCCACAGACCCCCGTTCTCGATCCTCCAGCTTCCAGCCTGACCTGCGAGTGGATGTTGGCGTGTTGCTCCAAGCTGACCGCGTGGCCAAACGTTTTCCCACAAACGCTGCAAGCAAAAGGCCGGGTGCCACTGTGGGACCGTCGGACGTGGACCTCCAGGCCGTGCGGGGTAGAAAATATCTAGAAAGCAAAGGGGACCAGGCAGTCCTCGACTTAACCCCATTTCATTTAGTGGCCATTCACAAAGCTACACAAAAAAAAGGGACTTAGGACCATTTTCTGCACAACTATCTCAGCATCCCCACGGTCAAGTGAGAAAAGTTGCATTCTTGGCAACCGACTCGTGTTTATAACAGTTGCGGTGTCCTGGGGTGGGTCACGTGATCCCCTTTGGTGATCTTCCGACGGGCAAAGTCAGTGGGGAAAGCCAAATGCACTTAACAACCGGGTTGCTAACTTATCAACTGGAGTGATTCACATAATGATAGGGGCAAGTAAGGTGGTAAAATGGGAGTAACATTCACTTAACAAATGTCTCGCTTAGCAACACAAAATTGTGGTCGTAAGTCAAGGACTGCCTGCACGCTCTTGTGTCGATTTACCCATGTTGTACGGCTGTAGTTTTATTATTATGATCCTCTTTCTCTTCTCTCCTATCCCCTCTTGTCGGTTCTACGATTATGATTACTATTCCTCTGTGGCTTTGCGTGCACATTGAGGGCTTCTGCGCCGGAGACAAACTCCTTGTGGGTCTAATCCCTCTCAGCCAAACCAAGTATTCCATGCCAGCGGTTGTCAACCTCCATTGAGACCCCCTTGAAATACCTTTTGTGGCCACGGACCCCCGAGGCTTAACTAACTCAAGATTTAAATCATAATATTTCCCCCCCCCCATCTTCGTGGACCCTCCTGGTTGAGAACCGCTGCCCTCTGTCTGTTCCAGCCTCGGAGTAACTCACTTTGTTGCAGATGACGCAGTGGTAGGTCTCCATCTCGGCCGAGAACGGCATGCTGTAATCGAGAGGCAGGTCCGAAGCAGGAAGGATTGGGCTGCCAAACAGATGAATGGAGCGCTCCAGCATGGTGGAAGTCATTGATCTGTAGCCAAACGGAGGGCGGAAGGCGTTCCAGGCAAAACTGGGGCTGTAGTAAGTGGAAGCTTTCTCCTCTTGGGGTTTTAAAGCTGGGATGGGCATCTCTGAGGCAACAGAAGAGGAACATCAGAAACCACTGGAGCATCACAGAGCATTAAAGTGGTTTCTAAGCATCAGTTCTAAGCGGAGGGGAGGGGGGAAAATCTATTGATTATTAGGCCATGCCGTCCGTCAGGATGCTGAAACCCAGGCGGAATTGCTCACCTTGATTTGGCTGCTCCGGAGCCGTCAGTGTTATATTCGGAATGGGGAAATGTTCCTCCTTGTCTGTCTGCAGATGCTGGTCTTCTTTTGGAGAACAGCACGGTGGACTATCTGCCTGGAAGGCTTTGCTCTCTTCGGGGACGCTGTCCTCAGAAATAACTGTAATATCAAAAATGGTCCACAAATGAAACTTTCAGAGCAAGAGCGGTCCAGATAATCACCAGGGAGTGACGGGGGCAGCACAAACCTCCCTAGCGATAAAACTAGACAGTCAACCCTGCCAGGTAGACGGGATTAAGGTATCAAGTCTACGGGGAGACCAAAGCTGCTTGGATTGAGATTGGCTCCAATTACAGCATCTTCTAAGTCTGATTGTGCTGGACATTCTCTCCTTTCTTCCTATGCCGGTAGACAATTTCTGTTTCAGCCATTTCCAAATATTATTTGGATGTTCAGTGGAATCTTCTGATCACAATTTGTCCAGCCTTGCAAATACGCTATTTGTACCTCATTTTCCAATCCAATCCAAGGCAGAGGAGGAGGAGGAGGAGGGGGAGAAGTAGTGGAGGAGGAGGAGGAGGAAGAGGAAGAGGAGGAAGAGGAAGAGGAGAAAAGCAAAAGAGAAAAAAGAGAGAGAAGACAATGTCCTTAAAGTCTACCCAAATAGGAACAATTGTGGAGATAAGCGCATTTCTCACAAAAGCCGAGATCCATGGCTTAGTAGTGGCTTAAGAAAAGTGCCGTTCCAACAGAATATTTTGGGACTGGGCTTCCTTTGCACTTGTCGACTGAGGAAGAAGGACCAGCCAAAGCGCAGACATTTGCACAAAACCAGAAGAGATGGGGGGAGAACAAAATGGAATAATAGGTTTCTCTCTGTGTACGGCCAGGACCATTTCCAGACTCTTGGCGGTTCGCTCATCCAACCTACCAGCAGGAAAGGCTGCTGAGATTCCTTTCTCCCACCTGGGCACCAGGATGCTGTCATCCACGGCGCGATCATGGTGCGCGTGAAGCTTCCTATTCTTCACTAAGAACGAGCGTGGCATCTCCCGTTCACCTGGGGAATCAGAGATTGAAAAAAAAGGTGGCCTGTAAAAGCTAGAGGAGGAATTGAGGAGAATTATAAACCTATCTTCCATCTCTCTCTCTCTCTCTCCAACTCGCCTCTAAATCTTTGCACGTTCCTCTGAATTATATCTTTACAGGTAGCGCCCAGCTTACAACGGTCCATTTAGCGATCAAAATTACAACGGCACTGAACCCCCCCCCCCCCGCCCCGGACTTTAGACCGTTTTTCACACCTAGAACGTCACGGCATCCCCTCGCTCACAGGATCCAAGTTGGGACGCTTGGCAACTGACTCATATTTATGACGGTTGTAGCGCCTTGGCTCACGCGATTCCCCTTTTGCTGCCTTCTGACAAGCAAAGCCATGTTCACTTAACAGCTCTGTTGCTGCAATGATTCACTTAACAACTGCGGCGAGGGAGGTGGTAAAATGGGCCCAAACTCACTGCATAACGGTCAGTCGTGGCCGTAAGTCGAGAACTATCTGCATTTCCTCCGAACGTTTTGGCACAATCTATGCAAAACCGTAACGAGCTGGAAAGTCATGAAGCGTTCGCTTATTTGCATGAATGTTTGCGTTTTCTCTTACAGCGGCTCTCCGCAGAAACAACACAGGTACAATTCTAGTGTTTTGTTGCCCAGGAAAATGTAGCCTCACAATCTTAGCTTTGGGGATCTATGTTTTCCGTCCCAGACAAGTTAAAAGGACAATTGCTGTGGGGGTTAATTTAGGGGAAAAAAACTTAGTTTGTACACCTACGGAGATTCTTGATCATCCAGGTCATGGTTGTCCCACAGGTGGGCTTTCTTTGTTTTTTCTTTGAAGAAGTTTCGCTTCTCCTCCAAGAAGCTTCTTCAGTTCTGAGGAAGAACTGAAGAAGCTTCTTGGAGGAGAAGCGAAACTTCTTCAAAGAAAAACAGGGAAGCCTTAAGTTTGTGTGCCTTATTCAATCATGCTGGAGAAGGTAAATTAGGCCGGTTAAGCTTGCAAACTCAGTGGCTGGTTACAGTCCACAAGGCCACGCAGAGTCAGGGACTGAAGGTGGCCCTTTCTGAATAAACCCTGGGGAAAGAAACCACGATCTGAAGATGCCAATCCCAGCCAGATCTGAAAGTCAGAAGCAGCGTGGGAAGAATATGCTATCGCCAAACTTTGCTGAGTAGAAATTTATCTCTGACAAGTGGTCACCCACTGTCTGATAAGCAATGAAATTAATTGAATGGATTGCTACCCTCCTTTGGAAGATATGTGTGTGTGTGTGTGTGTGTGTGTGTGTGTGTGTGTGTGTATCTATATATCTATATCTATATCTAATCTATATCTATATCTATATCTATAAGGTCTATCTATCAATATCTATCAATAAAGTCAAAGATCTCTTGCAGATTTGGAGAAATTTATCCAAATTTGGAGCAGAAATTTATCCAAATTTGGAGCATTTGAATATCGCCTTGGGGGTTCAGCTCCCAGTAGCGTCCTAAGGTGAGCTGCTGCAACTGATCTATGCAAAGTAACGACTAAGGTCGTTACTTTGACAGGATTTCTGAACCAGGCAAACATTCAGCAGGTGTGTCCTGTCCTTTTCCTGGGAAAGAGAAAACTTCTCCTGTTGAATGTGGGCCTGTCTTCCAGATTGCAACAAGCTTCAAGCATGGGAGAATGGGCAAAGAAGCTTCTCCTGTTGAATTTGGGCCTGTCTTACCAGATTACAGCAATCTTCAAGCACGGGAGAGTGGGCAGAGACAGAAAGCTTCTCCTGTGGAACGAAATTGGAAGCAAAGCTTCAAATCGTTCTACTCTCCCTTTCTGAATTGAAAAAAAGGGGGCAAAAATGACACAGAGTTTTGAAAAATATTTGCCACTGCAAAAAATGTGATTTGGGGGTCCAATCAACCCATTGTGTCATTTTTGTGAGGCATCCTATTTGCAATTTTCCAATTCCAGCCTCCAATACTCAAAAAAAAAATACTCTACTCTTCTAACCAAAGTCCCGTTTGCACTGTTGAATGAAGGCTTTAACTTCACGTCCTCAGGACCCAGAAATGTTTTATCTCTCCTTCTCCATATGCTTATCTCTGCTTTTCCTCCCCTTCCCCCAACCCAACAAACTTTAAATTACGGTCACTTCTTGCATGCTTTTCAATTTCGGAGCAAAACTGCATCTTGGCCAAACTTGAAATATAGACCAGCTACTTTTGCCAGCGAGTGGAGTGAGAAAGCTAGCTAGGAAAACGTAAGAGGGATCCTTGGTGCTCTCTGAGCTTGAGTGGTTTTCCTGCAGACGTTTCATTACCAAACTAGGTAACATCATCAGTGCATTTGGTAATGAACCATCTGCAAAAAAAAAATCACCAAGCTCAGAGAGCACCAAGGACCCCACTCCTTTCCAGTACTGAAGATGTTACCTAGTTTGGTATTGAAACTTCAGCTGATTAAACTGCATACTTATTAAGATTTACTTAGGAGTAAGAGCCGTTTGGTCAAATCGCATCCCTTTTTAAGTTGAAACATATAAAAGGTCTTGGTTAGGTTATTCTCCTGGCTTTGTGTGCATGCAGTGAAGGCATCAGGAAGTGTTTTCACTCGAGTTTAAACCATGTTTAATTTAATTAAACTGTTAAGCAATGAGGCACATCAGCATAACATGGCAGGCTTAAATCAAACAACCTTATTCTTGGTTTAAGGAGATGGTCTAATCCTTCTAAGATAGGAGGAAGGCAAGAGATTTCTTGGAAATGAAGCTGGAATTTAGGAAAATTCAAGACGTTGCATTGCAGAACTGCAGAAACGCAAGGCAAGTCTGCAAGGATTTAAATTCTGTGCAATTAAAGCCATAGCTTGGTTTTCTACAAAACTGCCTTCCTGCAACACTAAGACATTTCCAAACACTTACATACAAACCAAACTTTTAGTACAGCATATGAGTGCAGTTTGGTGCAAATAAGCAATCAATTACCGGTTCTTCAGATTTCATTTTTACTCAACTGTGTGTAAAGAGATTTGTTTCCATAATACTGGATGTTGATTGTTTTCCCCCTTAATTCATACTGACTTAGCGTAAGGCCTTAGCTCCTTAACTCTTATTCCAAATGTTATTGAAATTTCTTAAAGCGGATACTCGTTAAAAACCCTTCCTCTTTCTTCACTCTTTATTCATTCATTCATTTGCTAGATTTTATTAGCCTAAATTGGTGTTTGCAACAGTTCTGACTTTCGCTTCTGCATTTCGGATTCTTTGCAGTGGCGATGCCCTAAGATTTTTTTTCTTTTATTTTTGCATTATCCTGTTCATTCCTAATTAACGCTTCAAGAATTTTTCATCCACCACCTTGGCTGTGTGACACCCAAAGAACACAGAAATCAAAAATACGGAGATGAAAAAATTAACCCCACCCAAAGTGGCAACATTTATCAGATTTCAACTGCCTTGCACAACAAACACACTTTAAAAAACAACTTTCACCAACCCATCAATAAAGGGAACACTTAAACAACACAATGTACTGTATTTAATAGTAGGATGTCTTATTTTGTGTTCCCTTTATTTTTTTGAGCAGTATATTTAGCAGAAATACAAGATATGCACATTCTTATTAAATTCACTTCTTTGGGTTCATACCCATTACAGGCCTGGAGGTCAACATTTTATGCTAAACCTTTAAAACAAACAAAGGATCAAGAATAAAATTAACTCTAGGTCCCGGGGATTACTGCAATGGTTGGATGTAATAATAATAATAATAATTTAATTTCTATACCGTAGCAATGTAGCAAAATTAACTGCAAAACCACCTCAATGGAAAGGTTAAGGGTAGCAAAAATAACTTTCCAAGTTTAGCCTCTTAGCAGTCGTACATGCTTTTAAACATGCACACGATAAGACAGATGTAAATAAACTCCTAAAAAGATTTCTCTCTCACCTCTCAGAAAAATCTAAACCAGAAATAATAATGTAAGGTGGAGCTATCAGATTTTGAGCTGCAGAAATCCGGATATGCTATGGAAAACTTGACTCCTTAGCTATCTATCAGTAGTTGCAAATTTTCCCAGTTCCTGATACCAGATTTAAGGCTTTTTTTAAAATCCAAAATTAATTTACAAGCCAGGTTTCTTTGCTACAAACACACTTAGACTCCTTCGTCCTATTCTGTCTTTCCAGCAATCAGCAAATGTTAGCCAAGCTATCAACAGCATTCCTTAATTCATTTGTTCATTTCAAACCATTTTTCCATCTTCTGTTCCTTCCTCCCAAAGGGTCCCAAAGCAATTTACGAAATAATGAAAATGAATTTGCTTCCCATCTCTACCCAAACCAAGGACCTTAATTTACAGAAGCACCCAAAGAAATCTACCTATGACACAGCTACCTTCCTAATTTCCAAGCGGGCGACTTTTACCTTAATGCAATCTTCTTGCAGGGGATTCTCATAGAACTTCTTAAAAAGAAATATTATTTTTTTTTAATTGGAGGGAGAGAAAGCGTGAAAGGGAGAAACAGACAGAGAATGAGAGAGAGAAATGAGAAAGTGTGTGTGTGTCTGAGAAAGAAAGAGGGAGAATGTGTGTGTGAGAGAGAGAATGAATGAGAGAGAGAGAGAGAGAGAGAGAGAGAGAGAGAGAGAGAGAGAGAGAGAGAGAGATTAAACTATCCAGGAAAAATAACCCCCCTTTGCCTAATTTTCACAAAATATTCCTGCATGCTTATTTCTTATTGCAAAAAGAGGTAAATGCAGGAAAATTTAGATTTTCTTCATATATTTTTTTTAAAAAAAACTGTTTTGGAAAAGGGAAATCACCTGCTAAGAGGATGGTTGTAGAAGTTTAGCCTCAAAAGTTCTCTCCCAGGGTGGGTTGTGATGATTCTGAGCTCCCTTAGCTGGTGTGTGTGTCTCTAAGTTTTCCACACTCCTGTTATCTAGCAAGGGTAGATCCCTTTCTCTTGTCTATTTCACCCCTGGGTTGGGTTCTCCCCTTCTCCCTCTCCCTTCCCCACCGGGGGCCTTGCATTCCCCTCCCTGATTTTTCAATCAGATTATTCGTGTCAAAATCTGGCCCCAGCCAATGGGAGAGCCAAACCCCTGACAGCATTTGCTTATCAAAACAAGCCAGACTTCGAACATTTTTGCATTGCTCAATTGCACAAACCCAGAAGTAGCCAGTCGTCTTCCGCAGATTATTCGGTGCTTGGCTGTTTTTTGGTTTTTTTGGTGGAGTGTTCTTTTGAGATACTGATTTTTTTTAAAAAAAAAAAGAAAAAGAAAAAGAAAGGAAAATAATCATAAGCGCAATTTGCAAATGCTGGGGGGAAAAAAAGCAAACTTGTTGCTTGTGGCTTGCAAAACGATGCCTCGTTGTTGATCTAGCGGTAAGATGCAAGAAGGCACGAAACTACGGCGTTTGTTTATTTTTATTACCCCATGTCACATTTTAACTGGTTTTCCATTTATATTTTTCGTGTTTCTAGACTGTCTGTTTCTCTTGCTGAAGACCCCATTTCCGCCTCTTCCAGATGCTCCTCGGCTTTTGACGACTAACTGAGCCGGATGTTTCTGTCGCTAAGCGAGATGGTTGCTAAGTGAGTTTTGTCTCTGTTTTACGACCTTTCTTGCCACCGCTGTTAAGCGAGTCACTGCTGCTTTTAAGTTAGTCAGACGATTGTTAAGCAAGTCTGGCTTCCCCATTGATTTGGCTTTCTAGAAGGTTGCAAAAGGGGACCACGTGACCCCCGGACCCGTGATCAAAATTTGGACAATTCGGGTGTAGTTTCAGTGGCAATTTAAAAAGTGGCTTATGATAAAGCCTTGCTTTTATGAAAATGTGACCACACGACCACAGGGATATGTGCAGCTGTTGTGACGTCAAACATGGGTGGTAAGCAGCTTTGAGGAGGGCCCATCGTAACTTGAAACGGTCATTAATCGAGGACTACCTGTAATTTCTTTAGACAGGGCATTAGAAGTTGTGTGAACCCAGGCATTAGGTTAATGCAGGCTTAGAGTTTAGCACTGGACGATTATCATAGGAGGATTGCAAAACCCCTAAATCAGTGCATCTCAAGTCTTGGCAGCTTTGAGATGGGTGCACGCTGGCTGGGGAATTCTGGGAATTCAAAACACTCCAGCGCTGCTCCAAGTGGCCTCCAGAGGGCATCAGAGGCGGAAATCGAAGCAAAAGTTCTGTTGCCCTCTTGTGGCCATCAGACGTTATAGCCCTGTTTATTTAACGTGGGTGGGGTAGGCGAATTTTGATGTGGTGCTGAATTTGAATTCGGAACCGGGGATAATGCTTTTAGACGGGGAGGGGGTGTGTGGAAAGAGGGGCAGGGGAGCAGTGCTTTATCCAAAGGAGGATAAAAGAGAGGTTGCATGTATACGTTGTGGTCATTTTTTCCTTGCATTCTTCCCCATGGACCTGGGGCTGCGGCTGATGGGGCATGTAGTCCTGCAAGACCTGCCACCTTCCCCCCCCCCAAATCAGGGGTCTTCAAACTTGCCCCTTTTATGACTTGTGGACTTCAACTCCCAGAATTCCTCAGCCAGCATACGCTGGCTGAGGAATTCTGGGAGTGGAAGTCCACAAGTCATAAAAGGGCCAAGTTCATTCAAGCAGGTTCCAGCCCGGTTGCCACGAGCAACCGGGTGGGCGTGGCTCGGAGGCCTTTCCGCCCCGCCCCTTGTTTACCATCCCGCAAGCGCCCTCGCCAGCCTCTCCTCCGCTTCACGTGACCCTCCTCCTCCTCCCCCCTCTTCCCTGCCGGGACTTCTTCTCGGCCTCCCCTCTCGCCATCACGAGGCTCTTTCCTCCGCCTGATCCTTCCGCGCCTCGAGCCCGGGGAAGTCCTCCCCTCCCCCGGGGGGCGCCGGAAGAAGGGTGAGGAGACGCCCCCCCCCGGGACACCGAGGAGAGTGGGGGAAGAGTCGCGGCGGGGGTGGAGGGGGGCAGTCATCCAGGTTGGAGTGTGTAAGGGGGGGACTATTTTTTCTTTCCCCCACCGCGAGCGGGGCGGGGCGGACGCGGAGGGATCCGCGCTCGGCGCTCGGAGGAAGGTGGCGGAGCCAAGATGGCGGCGCCCTGTGGACTAGAAGAGGCTTGAACGGTAAACAGCGGAGGGGCGGCCAAGGAGGACGAGGAAGAGGACGGGGTGAGCCCCCGCGGCGGGAGGGGGCCCGGGGAAGGGCCGCCGCGTGGCGGGGAAACTGAGGAGAAGGGCCTGAGCGGAGGCGGGGCGGCGCGGCTGGGGAGCTGTGGGGCGGGGCGGCGGCGGGGGGGGGGCTCGCCGTGGGGCTGAGGGACCCCCGCCCCGGACAGGGACGCTGCTTCGGGGGGGCTTCCCGGCCCGGCCTCCCCCGCAGGGTCGTGGTGGAAGAGGCTCCCTGGCAGGAAAGGCCTGCTGGGTCTTTGGGGGGGGGTTTCTTTTTAATTAATACCTGTTTTATGTATTCGTTGGGCCGGTCCTAATCCTCCCCCCTCTCCCACCCGGCCCCTGTCATCAACTCTGCATATAATTCTATTAAGGTAAGGGGCGGTTCTAGATAGTACATCTAATAATGTCTATAATATAAATGTGCCTATTGAGTAGCGTTTATGTTATAGACAATATATGTATATGTGTATATATTTATTATCTAGGATCAGCCATTACCTTAATAGAATTATGTGCAGAGTTAATGAAAGGGGCTGAGTGGGTTACATATATATTTGTGTGTGTGTGTGTGTGTGTGTATATATACACATATATACATACACATATACATATATGTATATACGTGTGTATATATACTTATGTATATATATGTATATATATGTACACACATACATACATGCACATGCATACATACATATACATACAGAAAACAAATACATACAAATAGATATATACATACATAAAGGTAAAGGTAAAGGTTCCCCCGCACATGTGTGCTAGTTGTTTCCGACTCTAGGGGCCGGTGCTCATCTCCATTTCAAAGCCGAAGAGCCAGCGCTTGTCCGAGGACGTCTCCGTGGTCATGTGGCCGGCATGACTAGACGCCAAAGGCGCACGGAACGCTGTTACCTTCCCACCGGAGTGGTCCCTATTTTTCTACTTGCATTTTTACATGCTTTCGAACTGCTAGGTTGGCAGAAGCTGGGACGAGTAACAGGCGCTCACTCTGTTACGCGGCACTCGGGATTTGACCCGCCAAACTGCCGACCTTCTGATCGACAAGCTCAGCGTCCTAACCCACTGAGCCACCACGTCCCCTTATATACATACATACATACATACATACATATACATACACTACACACACACTGATATACATTGATACATATTATCTAGGATTAGTCATCTTAATAGAATAAGCAGAGTTAATGAAAGGGGCTGGGCGGGTTAGTATGTATTATAGATTATGATACATATATTTATATACATTATGAGATATATTGTCTAGGATCACCATATTAGAATTATGTGCAGAGTTGATGAAGGGCTGAATAATGTATATAATCCAAGGGGCTGGATGGGTGAAGTTGGGGGGAAGGAATGGACCCCGTTTCATAAACCAGCAATCAAGTGGGGGGGTTGTAGTCCAAATCTGGAGAGGGGTTTCTCTTGAAGCCTGCATTTTTAGGCATCTAATGGGTGCAAGGGGGTAGCAGGATTATCTTTTAAAAGAGAGAAAAAATCTGGGAGGGAGATATGGGATGAGCTAGGTGAAATGGGGAGGGGGCAAAGGTCAGGTTTGGGGAGGGGGGGCAAAGGAGGAGGCTGGGAGGGATGCAGGGCCTGGGAAAGAAAAGCAACATCCTCCCCCCCCCCCAGTGAATGGCAGAACAACTCCCCTTTGAAGGGTATCAAATGATATTTCTAGATCATCTTCCCTTTTAATTCAAAAGAGAGTTTGCAGTCAAAGTCAGGAAGAAAGGAGAAAAAAAGGTGTTTATTGGGTTTTGTTGCATATAAAGGATTTTTTTTTTAATGCAATCCATTCAAAATGGAGCTTGGGGGGGTTGTCTTTGTGAAGCTCTGAGCTTCGGGCTTGTTTGAGTCCCCACACTGGTGTCTTCCAGCTATTGCAGGATAAGTAGGTAAAATGATTAGGGTGATGATTGTTGCAGAAGGCAGTAGGTGTCGTTAAAAAGCTACAGGTAAATACAAACGGCCCTATGTTTTATTCATCTTTGTTACAATAAACAGCATGTGAGGTGGAAATGGTAGGGGGAGTGAGTAAGGAAGAAGAACTTAAAGAGGAACTCTTTAACCCTAAAACGGGAAAAAAGGGCCAGCCAGCTATGCTTAACAAATTAATCCCACTCTTTGATTTATGCTATTTTTTTTCTCCTGGAAACTGGCTATTCAAATATTTTCTTGATCTAAACCTGGAGTGGCGTTAGTAGTCACATTTAAGCCATTGAAAGTCCAATAATAATAATACTATTTTTCACTCCTCTTCTACCAGTTATGGATGAATATCTTATCAGGATTGCTTTCATTTGTTGGTCTAACACTGGTCCTTTCCAAACTCTGATTTCTCCCTGCCCCTGTGTTGTTTATCTGGTATTTATTTAAAAGGAAAGAGGAATTGTTTCGCCTAAATAGAACTTCAAAAACAGTTGATTAATACAGAACCCTTTTTTCTTTTTTCTAAAAAACCCCTCTTTATTTTGAAAAATCATGTTGGCTGACCTAGGAGGGGTAGATTCGTGGAGGCTTTTTTAAAGGGGCTATTTTAGTTTAATTTTCATTTGAATTCTTTGTTTAGTGCATGCTACTGCTTCAAGGTGAAACGGTCTAGTTATCTACAGTTTGTGTGCATGTCTGATTTAGATTTGGCAGAAAAAGCTCTTAAGACCTTGAGCTTACAAAGCTCTCTAAATTCTTAAGCTCCTCAAAAGTACGGTCTCAAAGATCCAAATTCAGTGAAAAGTGTTGTTTTGAAATGGAATAATTTCCATTTATGTTATTCGTTTATTTTACATACCCAATCCTACCACCCCCCTCAGCTGAGAGAAAAAAAAAATATCTCATTTTAAGCGATGGGCAAATAATATTACTAATTTTAAAAGCCTTGACCTGTTTTTAGGACGTCTGCCATGTGAGCAAGTTGGCAGGAATTGGCTTTGTTATCTTTCTGCAGAAGTAGGAAAATAAAACGAAAATACTATATAGTAAAGCAGTAGATTTAAGCATTGCATATTATCATTCTTTCCCTATGTAAATTCATGAATTCGAACTACAGTACTAGTTCCAAAATCTCTCCAGCTGGCCTTCAGTTGCTTCTTCCATTATCTATAGTGTCACGATTATTGCCAGACATTAAAAATTTTTTAAAAAGATGAATTAGAGATCATTAACTTAATTGCTAAATTAATCTGCGTGAACCTTGTATCCTGAACAAATAAATCAGGTTGCATTTATACAACATGCTTTATCTCATACACGCCATAAAAGATACCACCCTAACCAAGATTAATGTTAACCACAATTAGTCTCCTCTTCCAGTCTTTGTGTACATGTGAGTTCAGATGCTGGGTCCTTATTTGGTTTGGCGCACCGTGTGGTGGAAATATAGCCATCTTTGCCCTAAGATTTTCCTGTTTTGTATAAAGTTTACGGAGAAAGATACTTTTGGATTGTTATTTTTTTAAAAAGCTACCTTTAGAAATGCACCTTGTGTTAGAAACAGAGTAGCATCTGAAATGTGTTTGCAAATTGGGGGGGGGGGAGAAAAAAATAAACAGACCTGGAGATAGATACTGTTGAATTGTTTAATCAGCCAAAGGAAGTTTTTATTTGGAGTTAAAAGCATGTTCCTCTCCCAACTGCCAATCTGTTGAGAAGCAGCAGTGCGATTCTTTTTTAGAAACATTGCAAACTCATCTCCCCCCCCCAGACAATGTCAGAAGTTGTATTGACTTCTAAAAGCTGAAAATTGCAGATGGAGACCAGCTAGGAACATAAATCAAGATAAATCACGTTTATTAATTTGATATTGACTTCCAAGCTTTCCTTCTCTTTGAAATGCTGCCGGGGTGGGGGGTGGGGGGGGGAGATTTAATATGCAGTGCATATTTACAGTATATACAACTTGTAACTTTCTTAGCTGTCAGCAAACCTTTGGGACAGCACAGGGAGACCTGAACTCGCGACCAGAGTGCAGCCCAAAATTTCCACTGCTGAGCAAGATAAATTATTCAGTGAGTTGTGCCCCATTCTATGGTCTTCCTTGCCATCGTTGCTAAGTTAGTAACAGGCTCGTTAACCGAATGGCTTCCCCATTGCCTTTGTTTGTCAGAAGGGTCGCAAGAGGGGATCACGTGGCATTGCAACCGTCACAAACAGGAGGCAGTTTCCTAATTTTGATTATGTGACCGCAGGGATGGTGCAACGTAAGTGGGGGGGAAAATGGTCATGGATCACTTTTTTCAGCACCCTTTGAACAGTCACTAGAATAGATGAACTATTGTAAGTCAAGGGCTGCCTGTACTTAGAATAGGAGTTGGGAGGGACCTTGGAGGTCTTCTAGTCCAACCCCCTGCTCAAGCAGGAGAACCTATACCGTCTCAGACCAGGTGATTGTCCAGTCTCTTCTTGCAAATCTCCAGGGATGGAGCCACCCACGATTTCTGGGGGGTAAGCTGCTTGATTGTCCTCACTGTCAGGAAGTTCCTCCTTAATTCCAGTTTGCTTCTCTAAACGTTTGACCTCCGGGTGTAATTTGTATGCCACGAGAGGCTTGTTGTATCTTTCAGAAATGCAATAGTAGCGGCGCCTCATGTTTTATATGTTTCTCCTGGGGAAAATATGGATGAGTCGTCACAGCAAACACCTGGATATTTATTTTATTTATTTTATTTTAATTCCATTTATATCCCGCCCTTCTCCGAAGACTCAGGGCGGCTTACAAGCTTATTGCTGATGACTTCCGAATCCTATTTTAAAATCAAAACGTGCCAGTTTAACAATTATTACAGGGTGTTTTTTTTTGCCCTCTCCTCTTTTGAGAGATACATACTCACTAGCTTTTTCTCTTCTTTCCTCCCCCCCCCCTAGTTCTGTGATCATGAAAAAACCAGATTGTAAAGTGGTGGAAAGGATGAAACTACTTGGCGGGCCTAGCAGGTATATTTGTAACTTCTGTTCTTCACATGCATCAACTGAGGGATTATTATTATTATTTTGTCCAGATTTGTAGATGAAAAACAGGAGGGGTGTAGACTCCACGGCTCGTCCTTGACTTATGACTGCAGGCAATCCTTAACAGTCGTTTTAGTCACCGTTCAAAGTTGCAACACCACTTTTAGAAAGTGACTAACAAACTTCTGTCGCACTTAACGACCGTTTGCAGCCTCCCCATGGTCACGCGATCAAAATTCAGACGCTTGGCAACTGGCTCGTATTTATGACGGTCGCAGCATCCCGTGGTCGTGTGATTCCCCCCTTTTTGCAGCCCTCTGACAAAGCAACGTCAGTGGGGAAGTCAGCCATGTGACTAAGTTAAACCACAGCGATTTGCTTAACAAGTGTGGCAAGAGAGGTCGTAAAACGGAGCGAAACTCTCGATTCGTTGTTTCACTTAGCAAGAGAAAGTCAAACGTGACCTTTGTTGGATGAGGAGCCTGAAATTCAGTATCCCTGGTGGCTGGAGAGCCAAGGGGACATTTTCCCCCCAAAAAATCTATATTTTCTCTTCACCTAGTTTGACAGGAGCACCCATGTAGAACTGGAAGCAACCGTGCCTTGCATGATTACACTGTCATGCACGTTAGCGCCTAGCGTGAAGCAGGATGTCTCAACAAGCAAGTATTGGGGATCTCCTCCCCATGCTGGATTCTCCAGTCCTGGCTGCTCTGGAAGATATAATGGCTGTGTTTAGAGACAACCTAGCCACAGGTGGGTTTTGGTGGGGGAGCTGGCTGAGGAATTCTGGGAGTTGAAGTCCACAAGTCATAAAAGGGCCAAGTTGGAAGACCCCCTGCCTTAGTCAAACGTCTACGCTGCTGCTGAAAGAACTGAATCATTTTGTGCAAGTTGATTTGTGGGGTTTTTTTTTCCCCCCTGTCCTGATGGTGGATCGCAACAGACCGTGGGCCCATGCTGGTGAATTCTTTGGTGGATTACTACTTGGAAACCAGCTCTGATCAAGCTTTGCACATCCTGACCACTGTTCAAGAACCACATGACAAGGTAAAGCCAGAAGAACGGTTTACATTAAGACGATCGGAGCGCTAGTTCCCAGCACTGGTCACAGGGAACAGGCCATTTTTGGGGGTCAGCCCACATCCACAACAGCCCACATCCTTTCCCGTTCAGAATGATCGCGTCTTCTAGCGCCCCTGTGGCCAACACTTTTAATTTCTTCGCTTTTAAAATCTTCCCCCTCAGCACCTGCTTGATAAAATCAACGAATACGTGAGCAAACCTGCTACCCGCCTCGCCACTCTTTCGCTGCTTGGCCATGTGATTAGATGCCAGCCCTCCTGGAAACATAAGCTCCCGCAGGCACCTGTTCTCCTTTCCCTCCTCAAGTGTCTCAAGGTAAGGGCTTGATGCTGATAAAAAACCTCCTTTATCACGTTGGGCAGATGGGGAGAGGGGTTGCGGTAAGGGAGGGAACTTCTGAGGCTCTGCTGTGTTCCGCCGAGAGGGAGGTCTGCCAAGAGAATGTCATGAGTGCGTTTTTGGAACTAGGGCCTTCATTTATTGATTACCAAGCCAGTGTTGACTCTTAGTGGATGCATAGGTAGGTAGATAGATAGATAGATAGATAGATAGATAGATAGATAGATAGATAGATAGACAGACAGACAGACAGACAGACAGACAGACAGACAGATAGATAGAATGAGCGAGTCCTGGTGGCACAGTGGTTTGAATGCAGCATTGCAGGCTAACTGCCCACTGCCAGCAGTTCAATCCTGACCAGCTCAAGGTTGTCTCAGCTGTCCATCCTTCCAAGGTGGGTAAAATGAGTACCGAGATTATTGGAGGCAAGATGCTGACTCTGTAAACCGCTTAGAGAGGGCTGTAAAGCACTGTGAAGCAGTGTATAAGTCTGTTATTTTCCTTCCTTCCTTCCTTCCTTCCTTCCTTCCTTCCTTCCATCCATCCATCCATTCATCCATCCATCCATCTCCTTCCTTCATATATCCATCAGAGTTGGAGACAGGCTAACTCGCAAAAAAAATCTCGTTTCCCTGTTTGTGGCAGACTGACACCGACGTCGTGGTCCTCACTACGGGGGTGCTGGTGTTAATCACCTTGCTGCCCATGATCCCCCAGTCTGGGAAGCAGTACCTTCACGACTTTTTTGGCATCTTCGGCCGCCTTTCATCTTGGTACTTGAAGAACCCAGGTGAGAAGCTCCCTTGGTTCCAAGTCTGTTGGTCATACTTAAGAAGGGGCAAAACTTACCTGTCTTGCTTTGCCCCGGAACGTTTGGGCTTAGTCGTGTTTGTGAGTGGAAGGTTACCTGCATTTTTAGCCTCTTTGGCCTGTCCGGTTTGCCTTTAAAACTTGATGTCAGCTAACAGGGAGATTCTGTTGAATCCCCTTATCAAGGCTTTTCTCCTACGGGTTGGTGCCCCACACTTCGAGGTACACTGGGATTGTAGCTTCTCTTAGTCTTGTTGGTTGAGGTTCTGTTCCATGGGAGGAGACGCTGAAGTAGCGTCTTCTTCCGTGGTCATAATTTCTATCTTGCTGTAGAGGAGGAAGTTCAAGGAGAGCCTCTCAAGAACCTTTGTGGAGGCCGTCAAATTTCATTTTGAGCAAAGGGAGGTCTTGCCTTTTTTTCCCCAGACTTGGGCATTGGAGAGGGTGATAGCAAAAGAGAAGCGGGGATTCGTGTGGAGTTGTCCAAGGGGTGACGGGTTGATAGGTTTCGTGTTGGCTTTCTCTCCCCAGGCCACGTGGCAGAGATCTATCTGGTCCACCTCCACGCCAGCGTCTACGCCCTCTTTCACCGCCTTTACGGAATGTACCCGTGCAATTTTGTCTCCTTTCTGCGCTCCCACTACAGCATGAAGGAAAACCTGGAGACCTTTGAAGAGGTGGTCAAGGTATAACCAAATGCAGGTTTGATGGTCTCCCCGTCGGACGTCTCCCTGAGAACTTGCAGGTGGTTATTTGCCACACTGGCTTGACCGGGTGGAAGCCCGCTAGCCAGCTTAGGATGAGAATGTGTCTTAAAAGTGGCTAGGAGAGAACAGAGCAGCGATCCGCCCCGTCCGTTGGATTAAATTAATTTAAGGAAAAACAGATGTTACCTGGAAAAGATCTCAACCTCTCCGAGTGTAACAGGAAAGGATTCCCTTGCAGTATCAGTCAGGGTCAATCTAGAGCGAAACGGGCCAGTTTGGAGCTGGGTTTGTCTTAGGATTGTCCTGCTTGGGTCAAATCTCTGGAAGTCAGATCAATCCTTGGAATATCTGGATTCTTGGGTTGGATCCTTCAGTCCTGAATGAAATGTTCTATCCAACCAAAACGTTGCCCCTCACAGCGCTGAGCTGTGTATCTGCATTTGTCCCCATTATGAGATCTCTTTGCTGTCCTTCCAGCCGATGATGGGCCACGTGCGTATCCATCCGGAGCTGGTGACCGGCTCCAAGGATCACGAGCTGGACCCTCGGAGGTACGTACGCTCCTTTCTCTGACTCTGAATCAGCCTCCTTGTCATTAGGATTGCCCGCTCTTCTGATAAGGGAAGGGTTTCCCTTCAAAATCTGAAGCCTCGGAACAGGCGAAAGCTGACGGGTACTTGTGCCTCCAATAGGTGGAAGAGGTTGGAAACGCACGACGTTGTGATTGAATGTGCCAAAATCTCCCTGGATCCAGCAGAAGCCTCCTATGAAGACGGCTACTGCTCAACCTCCCTACAAGGCTGCGCACACCTGTCGCTTCGCCCCACGGACCCCGAGGCCAGCCCTTACGTGATTCCCCACAATAGTCTGGGTAAGATGCTTTAATCCTCCCCAATGTATAATAGCAATAGCCCCTGGACTTTACAGCGCTCTCTAAGCCATTTGCTGAGCCAGCCTATTGCCAGAGGTGGAAATAAGGATTCTTGATGCTCTCTGAGCTAGGTGGTTTTCTTGCAGACGTTTCATGACCCAACTAGGTAACATCATCAGTGCTAGAAGGGAGTGGGGTTTGGAGGAGGAGGATTGTGGGGTCCTTGGTGCTCTCTGAGCTTGGTTGCTTTCTTGCAGCTGTTTCATTATCCCAACTACATCACATCATCAGTGATAATGTTTATGGGGTTTGTTTCCTGTTAGGTGTGGGGTGTGTCATTTCTTTGTAGCTCCTTGATTTAGGGTGATGTTCTCTCCTCGATGGTTTTTCTGGGGCCAATCCCCGCTTATCTGTATATAAAAAGCGAGCAAACCCCACACTCGCCATACACTGGTGATGTTCCCTAGTTGGGTGATGAAACGTCTGCAAGAAAACCACCCAGCTCAGGGAGCACCCAGGACCCCACAGTTCAACCCCGAGCTACAAATATTCTCTTCTGTTGACTATTTCTTCCGTTAGGTCAACTTCTCTCTCTCTCTCTCTCTCTCTCTCTCTCTATCTCTCCTGAAAAAAAACCTGCATCACTTAGCAACAAGTTCTGTCCCCGATTGTGGTTGTAAGTCAAGGACTAGCCGGTTTGTTTTTGTGTCCTTTGAACTGCAGGAGTCGCCACGTCGACCCCTTACTCTGCTTCTCGGCTGGTTCTCTCCCAGATCCCAGGGCAGCTACCTCACATCCTGAACCCCCAGTCCTCAAGCTTGTCCGCTGAGCCTCTGCAGGTAACGGGCTGGGATTTATAGTCTTGGGAGGACAAAGTTGTCATTGTCATCTTTCCTTTGGGGGGGGTGGGGGGGTCCCCCGGCAGGTCGTTTGAGGGACCAAGTGTGCAAAGTGAGCTCTTTTGAGCTACTTTCACCAGCCTCCTTTTGCCTGGAAGTGTTAAGGATTTCCAAGGGAAAGATGAAGAATTAATGGGGGGGGGAAGATAATTAGTCTGTGCAGAAACGGACAGACTGACCCTGAAAACGAAAGAGAAAGAGGACTCAGAATACTTTAGATTAAGGAGGGATACCTTTTATCAATGGCTATAAAAACAAGATCGAGAGAAAGGAGTTTAAACGTGTGTTAGCAAGCTAAATATTGAAACCCAGACACGATGTTGCTGATAAAGCATTAAGGATTTCTGACTATAAAAAAAATAATAAAATATCAAAAGAAAAAAAAAAAGAATTTCCAAAGGTGGATTGTTCCTCCCTCCCTCCCCCTCGTGCATTTTGGACGGAGCAGGTGGGGAAGCTCAGATTGGGGCAAAAAGCCAGTTTTTCCTCCTCTTCCTCCGGAGTAACCAGAAACTCTCGCGTTTATTTTTTGCAGGCGCCTATCTGGAGCCCCTCTGCTATTTGTGGCATGGCCACCCCCCCAACTTCTCCCGGCCTTGTTCTGGAGTCCTCGCAGACTTCCTCCCAGCCTTACACCAAATTCTTCAGCACAGCCGGTATGACGCCCGCTTTTCCCAACTCCTTCCCCTCGCCCCGGACGTGAAATCTTGGCCTTGCGAGGGGCTCTGCTCCGAGATGTTTATTCTCAAAGGGGTGGGGGAAATGGGCTTAAGAGGCTTGAAGCCGAGGGAGCCAAATACAGGCAGTGCCCAACTGACAAGAATTCATTTAGTGACGCTTGGCAACTGGCTTGTATTTATGACGGACGCAGGGTCCGGGGGGGCACGTGGTCCCCTTTTGTGACCTTCTGACGAGCAAAGTCAGCGGGGGAAAAGCCAGATTTCCTTTAACAACCGGGTTAACTAACTTACTAACTGTAGTGATTCCCTGAACATCGAGGCAAGAAAGGTTGTAAAAGGGTAAAAATCACTGAACACAGACGTCTGTCTCCCTTAGCAGCGGAAATGGGCTCCGTTGTGGTCGTAAGTCGAGGGTCCTTTTTAAGGAGGGGTGCCGTTCGGAGCGTCGAGGGGGTGGGATGGGTGTAGAGGCTTCCACACGTTCTGTCGTTCCAGGTCAGAATTTTTGTTGTCGGTCAGAGATATCCCCCTTTGCAAAGAAAACGCTTTTGTCGAACGCGACGCTTTCCTTTTGGCGACTGTTGGTTTCCTGGGCAATTTTCTTTTTCTTTAAAAAGAACAAATAATCAACAAACAAAGGGCTTGCGTGTCGGTTCCTCTTTTTGCGAAAGTTTGCTAAACTTGGTCGGGAATCCCGTGTTATCTACCGTCGAGCAGTTGGGAAAGGAACTTCCCAGCGGCGCCCAGCCATCTCTCTTCCCTTCTGCATTTCAGACGATTTGGTTCCGAGTTCAGCTCCTGCAATGGCCGCTGCATCTTCCAGGAAGGTACAGATTAACGTTTCTATCAGCCCCCCCCCCCCCCCCCCCCGTCTTTGACTTGGGGGCGGGGGTAGAAGAACGTCTGAAATAAGCCGGGTTGAGTCAATTTGGGCTAACTCAAGGGTCTTCAAACTTGGCCCTTTTATGACTTGTGGACTTCAACTCCCAGAATTCCTCAGCCAGCGTGCCTGGCTGAGGGATTCTGGGAGTTGAAGTCCACGAGTCATAAAAGGGCCAAGTTTGAAGACCCCTGGGCTAACTAGAACGTTCTTGGTGGGACCTACCTGGGCTGTCGGCGATTGTGTTTCATCCGTTGCCTTCGGGATAAGCAACCCGGGTTGATTTTGTCCCGTTCCTGCATGGACTGTCCTCCAGGATTTTCAATCCCAGAATTCTCTGCAGTTGCCACACTGGCTTTAGGGGCTTCTGGGAGTTGAATCCCACTTCTTGGAAAAGGAGGGTTTATTGCAGTTAAAAGTGCCTGCTTCTGCAGTTAAATTTGAATTGAATCCTCTTTCCCCCCCCTCCCTCCCCCCAGGAGGAAAAAGCAGATCCCACCAGGCCTTTCCTGTCTCGCCAGCAAAATATCATAAACAGAACTCTAGGTGAGTTGTCATGCTTAAATAAGCTGCCTTTTCCTCACCTCTTCCAGTTATATTGACCAAATTTGCATGGTAAACATCTTCAGGACTGGATTGTTCCTTTGCCCCCCCCCTTTATTTATTTATTTTATTTTAATTCCATTTATATCCCGCCCTTCTCCGAAGACTCAGGGCGGCTTACAAGCTTAGCAGTAGCCTTCATCCTATGTAGATGCCTGCTTGTTAGGGCTTTCACACACCCCCCCAAGCGGCATTATTACAAAGTCAGCTTAATTGCCCCCAACAATCTGGGTCCTCATTTTACCTACCTCGGAAGGATGGAAGGCTGAGTCAACCTTGAGCCTGGTGGGACTCGAACCTGCACTAATTGCAGGCAGCTGGTGTTACTTAAGGAGGCATTAAGCCCACTGCGCCACCAAGGCTCTTCTTTGAAGTAGAGAGGCTTGAAAAGCTCCAATGAAGCTTGATGGAGGAACACTTCATTCAATAACGGTTTTAACAGAGTTGGAAGGGACCTTGGAGGTCTTCTAGTCCAACCCCCTGCTCAAGCAGGAGAAACCCCCCCCCTTTCAAAGAGCCAGGTTCGTTGTAGAGGTGACACCTACTTGTTGTCTCTTCTTGTGTGGGATTCCTTGAGAATGGAACAAACCAGAACTCTGAGCTCTTCTGGGTCTTCCGTGCAGAGAATCCTTGATTAGTGACCGTAATGAGAGCTTTCGCATTATGCTCATCAGTTGACTAGCTGTAGTTTAGTTCACCTACTATTGATCAAGTTTGGGGCAAGCCAGCAGAATTTGGCTAGGCCAGGGGTAGGCAACCTCGGCTCTTTTATGACTCATGGACTTCAACTCCCAGAATTCCTGAGTCAGCTATGCTGACTCAGGAATTCTGGGAGTTGAAGTCCATGAGTCATAAAAGAGCCGAGGTTGCCTACCCCTGGGCTAGGCGGAAAAGAGCTGATGGAACGTATTTTATGTTAAGTAACGTAATCTTGAATTTCCTTTTATGTTTTCTCCTCTTTCTATTATTATTATTGTTGTTGTTATTGTTATTATTATTGTTATTATTATTATTATTTTGACCTTGGTTATCCAGATTCCCAAGGCAGTAAAAATTCTGTAACTTTAAACGACCTGCCCAACATCCTAGGAGACCTGGAGGCCTCTTGTGAAGACAGCGGAGAGAAAGACAGAGAAGAAGGTGAGAACGTGGCTGCTTGGACCATCAGCCACACACCGTCTGTCCTTCCGATTAGACAAGCGGGATTAGGCCTCAATAAATGGAATTTTCCCCTCCCTCCCCTCCCCTCCCCTTTCTCCAGATGCCATCTCGAACGAAATCTCCGCCATCACCGCCACGGAGGCCGAGCCCGTCGTGCCTCGGGGAGGATTCGATTCTCCCTTCTACCAATCCAGCGAGAATCTCTCCGGTTCCCGGAAGTCTCAGTCGGTGGCTTCGAGCGCCGCAGGGCAGCTTTCGAACACGGAGCCCTTGGCGTCTTTTCTGGACCAACCCGGGCTGGAAGGCTTGCGGGACACTCCGAAGCAAGCCTTTACACCCATCGACCGGCCTTGTCGCGACGGCGAGGAGATCGCCTTGGGGCTTCAAGAAAGGCAATCCTGGCCAGATCCGGGCATTTTGACCCCCAGCCCTTGCAAAATCCCTGCCCGCCAGCGGCCCGTCCTCGGGATCCAGCAGCTTCCGGGCTACGAGCACCTGTTTGAGGTGGCGTTGCCTAAGACGGCCTACCTGTTTGTCAGCCAGAAGACCGAAGAGCTGAGGAAGAGTAAGGGAGGAGCGGAGGATGATGGCTTCCTTGCTGCTTCCCCGCTGGACGTCTTAGACAGGCTGCTTCAACACGGGGCCGATGCGCACAGCAGAGAACTGAGCAAGTAAGTGGCCGTGCGCGCACCTTGAACTCGCTCCAGACGACACGACAGGGTTAGCAGCTGGCCTGCCTTTACGGCCATTTGCAGTGCCCTGCAATCAACGTGGCCAGGACGTATCTTCCCTTTTACCTTCGCTTCCAGGACGCCCTCACTTTACGACTGCAAGGGACCCCAGAATTTCTGTTGTTAAAGCAAGACATTGGTTTATGTGCCTGGTGCCGCCCCCCCCCATTTGACCACCTTCCTCGCCACAGTTGTTAAGGCAGCCGCTGCGCTTGATAAGTTAGTTAACTCTTAAGGGAATCTGCATTCCCCACTGACTTTGCCCGTCAGAAGGTCGCAAAAGGGGATCAAGGTGAGCGCCCCCCCCCCGGGGACGCTGCGACTGTCATAAATACGAGTCGGTTGCCAAGGGTCTGGATTTGGATCACGTGAGCATAGGGACGGCACAGAGGTTGAAAAACGGCCGTAAGTCACATTTTTCAGCACTGTTGTCACTTTAAACGGTCACTGAACGAATTGTTGTAAGTCGGGTAAGTCCTCCTTCGTTGTGTGACACTCTTCAACTTAGCAAGAAAGGCCGTAACGTGGGGCATCCCCCGACTTCGGGGTCTCACTTAACAGAAAAGTTGGGGTCATCCGTGGCCGTAAAGTTGAAGACTTACCTCTGTTGGTGGGCTTAATTCTGCAGAATAGACCTGGCCAGGCAGGGGTTTTTTGGGGGGGAGGGGCACGGCAGGTCCCTCAAATAACCAGGCCCCATGCCGTGTAGTGAACCTACGCCTTATCTGTGGACCCTCCTTCCTCTCCCCCCCTCCCCCGTCCGCCTGAGATAAAATCTCGAGTGAATTACCACCAATTGCGGGAGAATTTAGAGAGCAACTGAGTTTTTGTTTCCTTCTCTCTCTCTCTCTCTCTCTCTCTCTCTCTCTCTCTCTCTCTCTCTCTCTCATATCTTCAGGTTGTCGTTGCCAAGCCGATCCGCCGATTGGACTCACTTTGGAGGTGAGCCAGTTTTTCTCCCTGGGGACCCGGGAGACGAGGGAGTTCTAGTCCTACCTTAGGCGGGGAACCCGTCAACTGGCAAACAATAGACTCGTGAATAGATCTCCTGCGGAAGAGATGTCGATTTGGCTTACGGGGGATTTTGCTCTGAACGGGTCCGTTATTACTTCCAAGGACGTCGATTTTAGAAGGAGGCCTGGAAGCACACACACACACAAACGCAAACCCCCACACAGAGACAACACACCCCCCCCCCGTCCTGGGCACCCAGTGTTTCCAGCTCCATCTTTCCCTGTTCTGTCTCCCCGCAGGTTCTCCTCCTTCCGAGGAGATTCACACCCTCCAGAATCAGTTGCGCCTGCTGCATAACCAGCTGTTGTACGAGCGCTTCAAAAGGCAGCAACACGCCCTCCGGAACAGGCGCCTCCTGCGGAAAGCCATCAGAACTGCTGCCCTGGAGGAACACAACGCAGCCATGGTGAGCCTTGTGCAATTCCTGGCAGTGAAAAGATTTGGGTCCATCCGTCTGTCCATCATGTCTTCATTCATCTCTTCTGTTTATATCTGCCTGCCTGCCTGTCTTTTCTTGTCCTGTCTGTCTGTCTGTCTGTCTATCTATCTATCTATCTATCTATCTATCTATCTATCTATCTATCTATCTATCTATCTATCTATGTCTTTTATCTATCCATCTCTCACTGGGGGGGGGCAACAGGTCTTGCGGAGTCCTGCTCCGAATAGCCAGACAAATGGCTCCCCTTTGAGCAAAGCACGTGAGTGGGCAAAGGCAGGGCCCGGACCCTGACTTCTGACCTCTCCCTCTGGACAGAAAGACCAGCTGCGGCTCCAGGAGAAGGACATCCAGGCCTTGAAGCTCAGCCTGCAGAAGGAGCAGGCCAAACACCGCCTCTTCCAGGAGGAATACGAGCGCATGGTGGCTCAACTGCACAGCCAGCTCCGCCAGCTGCAGCACCAGCGGGAGGAGTATTACAGCCAGAGCCAGGAGCTGAAGGTAAGAGATCCCACGTGGAACCCTCCCAGGGTGGTTTTCTCGAGAGGAGAGGGGCTGCGTTTCTTCTGCCCTTACCCCCCCCTCCCCTCACCAAAAAACCCCTCCCCCAAATCAGGGTGCTGTAGAAAACAGACTCGCCCCATTAGATGCCCCCAGGTTCGGTCTAATGCTTAGGGCGCCAAGCCAAAAACCAAGAGGTCGTGAGTTCGAGTCTGCCCTCAGCTAGGGAAGCCAGCTGGGTGACTTTGGGCCAATCCTCAAGGAGACGGTGAGTTCTAGTCCCACCTTAAGCACGAAAGCCGGCTGGGTGACTCTGGACCACTCTCTCAGCCACCTCACACAGTTGTTGCTATGTGGAAAATAGGAGGAAGTGAGTCTATAGCGTGCGTTTGCCTCCTTGAATTATTTATAAAAATAGTAAATAAAATTGTGATGGGGATCCTGGCATAAACTAGACGAACGCATGCCTTCTTTTTTTTTTTCTCCCCCCCCCCTTAACTAGACCAAACTGGAAGACTGTTCCAACGTAATACGAGACTTGCGGTCCGAGCTGAAAAAATCAAACAACAAGGTGTGCCACACAGAATTGCAGCTGAGCCAAGTTTCACAAAAGGTAAAATTGCTGGGTGGGGCGGGGGGGGAGACTTAGTTCGCCGTTTCCTGCTTTCTGCTTAAGGTAGCATAGTTACCACGGGTGGGGGGGTGGAGGGAGAAGAGGGTGGGTAATTGCCCCTTAAAAGGTAAAGGAAAAGGTTCCCCCACACATGCGTGCTAGTCATCTCCGTTTCAAAGCCGAAGAGCCAGCGCTTGTCCGAGGACGTCTCCGTGGTCATGTGGCCGGCATGACTAGACGCCAAAGGCGCACGGAACGCTGTTCCCTTCCCACCGGGGCGGTCCCTATTTTTCTACTTGCATTTTTACGTGCTTTCGAACTGCTAGGTTGGCAGAAGCTGGGATGAGTAACAGGCGCTCACTCTGTTATGCGGCACTCGGGATTCGACCCGCCAAACTGCCGACCTTTTGATCGACAGGCTCAGCGTCCTAACCCACTGAGCCACCGCGTCCCTTTAATTGCCCTTTACACACCCTTGAAAAGGCCTAAGCGGTGTCGCTTGTCAGCTTCCCAAAGAACCCTTCCCTATTTCCTCCTCCAGCTTTCCAACAGCGAGTCGGTCCAACAGCAGATGGAGTTCTTGAACAGGCAGCTGCTGGTGCTGGGGGAGGTGAATGAACTGTACGTGGAGCAGCTGCACAACAAGCATGCCGACACCACCAAGGTAACTTCCTTGGGCCCCGATTCATTGTCGGGTGGCCCAGCTGCCGGGTAAAATTCCGCCATTTTTAACGTCTTCAGCGAAGCAAGTTCACAATTTAGGACGAAAGAAAGACTCCGAGAGGGCAGAAGAGGGCAAGACAGAGGGAGAAGGGGGCAGCTGGAGGCTAAAACATAACGAATGGTGGCAGGGATTGGCCGTGTCTAGCCCGGTGAGAAGGAGGACTGGGGTGACAGGATAACTGTCTTCCAATATTGTAAAAGGCTGCCACAAAGATGGGGGGGGGTTGTCAAGCTATTCTCCAAAGCACCTGAAGGCGGGATAAGAAGTAAGAGATGGAAATTGATCAAAGACAGATCCATCCTAGAACGAAGGAGAAAATTCCCTGACAGGGAGAACAATTAACCAGTGGAACTGCTTGCCTCCAGAAGTTGTGGGTGCTCCAACACTGGAGGCTTTCAGGAAGAGGCTGGACAGCCAATTATCCAGAATGGTATAGGTTCTCCTGCTTAAGTAGGGGTTTGGACTAGAAGACCTCCGAGGTCCCTTCCAACCTATTCTGTATTTTGAACCCAGCTACTGTTTGCCTCCCCTTGGAAGGTCCCTCCGATGCCGAGTTTCTCTCTCCTCCTCCTCCTCTCCAGGAAGTGGGGATCAGGCAGACGGCCGTCCGGAAGGAGCTGGAGAGAGTCAAATCCTGCCTCCTCCTCCAGAGTCAGCAAGTGGAAGCGTCTCAGAACCGGATTGCAGAACTGGAATCTCAGCTTACCAAGAAGGATCACCTCTTGCTGGAGCAGAAGAAATATTTGGAGGATGTCAAAGTCCAAGCCAGGTTGCCTTGACAATGTCCTCTTGCGCCTTGCTAGGCTGACTTAGAAAGTAGGGCAAGTGTGGGGTCCTTGGGGCTCTCCCAACTGGGCGGTTTTCCTGCAGGCCTTATCCTGGCCAAACTAGGTAACACCATCAGTGCTAGGAGGGAGTGAGGCTTGTGAAGCAGAGGAGGAGGACGGTCAGGTCCTTGGCGCTCTCTGAGCTGGGTGGTTTTCATGCAGACGTTTCATAACCCAAACTAGGTAACATCATCAGTGCTAGAAGGGAGTGGGGTTTGTTGAGAGGAGGAGGAGGAGGACTGTGGGGTCCTTGGGGCTCTCTGGGCTGGGTGGTTTTCTTGCAGGCCTTTCCTGGCCAAACTAGGTAACACCATCAGTGCTAGAAGGGAAGGTGCATGGAGTGGAGGAGAAGAGGAGGAGGAGGACTTAACGACCGCAATTGAGCCCCAAAACTTACGTTGCTAAGTGAGACAATTGTTAAAGTGAGTTTGGCCCCACTGAATGGCTTTCCTTGCCACAGTTGTTAAGTGAATCGCTGCAGTTGGTAAGTTATTCGGTTGTTAAGTGAATCTGGCTTCCCTACGGATTTTGCTTGGGGACTCCACATGACCCCTCAGGAGAGGACAACAGTCAGAAATACGAGTCAGTTAACCAAGAATCTGGACTTTGATCACATGTCACAGCGGTCGTGTGAAAAACAGCCACAGGGTCACGTTTTTCCCCAGCGCCGGTGAAACGTGGAACAGTCCCTAAACCAGCCGTACCCTGAGATCTTCTGCAGCAGTGTAAAATTCCTTGTGTGCGTCTAATCAACCCTTGGCCCAATCAAGAGTTCGATTCGATTTAGTTCAAGCTGGCTTCTTGTCCCGTTTCAGGGACCAGCTCCAGGCGGTTGAGCAGCAACACAGAGCGCAGAAACAGATCACGCGCACCTTCGAACTGGAGATACTACGCTTGTACAGTTGCCTGGATAGCGACCGGTTGCAGAAGAAACGTGACGACGACAAAATGGAAACGGCAGAAATGGCTGAAGAAAGGTAAAAAAAACCACAAAAAACCAACCAACCTGTGTCTCTTTCTGGCTTCTGAACAACCCGAATGTGCCCGGTTGCGAAGTTAAGCCGTGATCTGATGCGTTGAATTTGCCCAAGGCGACGGGTGGGGTGGGTGGGGAAATGGCTGAATTCTCCCGTTGCTGAATTGGCTGAATTCTCCGCTTCGCTCCTTCTTCTAAAGCTGTGCTTTCCTGAAACTTGGGCCACTTGAAAGATGGTTGAACTTGCAACTCCCAGAATTCCCCTGGCAGGGGGAATTCTGGGAGTTGAAATCCATCCATCTTAAAAGCAGCCAAGATTTAGGATATCTAAAGTCTCCCGTTCGGTAGATTTAAGTGAAAAGGGAGATAGCTTGGGTGAAATAATTCAAAAGAGGACCTGGGAGATGATTCTAACGGCACCGGACACTTTTTTTTTCTTCCTGCCAAATCTTTCCTTTTTGCGGGGAGGGAGTGGGGAAGACTGGTTAACGACCGTGTCGCTAATTTAACAACGGCAGCTATTCATTTAACAACCGTGGCATGGGAGGCCATCAAACGGGGGCAACGTTCGCTAGAAAAATGTCGTTTTTGGATTCAGCGGCCATCAAGAACTGCCTGTATACCTGCCCCGTAGCGCTTGACGGCGCGCTCTCAGCAATTTACAGAGTCAGCATCTTGCCATCCAAACCATTTGGGTCCTCAGTTTTTGCCGGCCTCGGATGGATGGAAGGCCGCGGTGAAGCTGCAGAGCTGACCTGCAATGTTGCAATTTCTAACCCCTGCACCCTCCTTCCTCCTCCTCCTCCTCCTCCTCCTCCTCCTCCTCCTCCTCCTTCTTCCGTACAGGCTCCCGGGGGCAAATGAGGGCCCGTCTCACCTGGTTGCCCGATGCGGTGAAGAAATGCAGGGCAGGAATGGGGAGGCTGACTCTTCCGTCGTCCAGATTCGTCACAGCAGCAGCAGCAGCAGCAAAGGCAACAGCGGTGGATCCAGTCCAGAGGAGCACCTGGCTGAGCGAGCCGGCCCCTTCAACAGCTGCTGGGAGGCCTCTGGGCGACAAGAGCCCCCTTCGGCCCGCAGCCGACTGACCGTGGGCTCGTTCCCGAGTTCGGAGAGCTTTCTGGGCATGAAAGCTCGCGAACTCTTCCGCAACAAAAGCGAAAGCCAGTGTGACGAAGACGGGGCGGTCATCCAGAGCCTCTGTGGCACCTTGAAGACCGAATTGTGCAAAGGGCCCGGCCTAGAAGCCCGGCGAGCCTTGCCCCCTTGCCTGTGTCCCGCCGAACCCACCTCCTCTCCCCGTAATCAAGAAAGCCGCGTCGAATCGCTTCACATAATGGACTACAACGAATCCCATCACGGTCATAGCTAAGCCGGGAAGCGCGGGGAGAGGGGGAAGAAAAAAATAATAATCAGTGTTAACTTTTCATAATCTCAGCCTTGGGAGAGCGAGCGTCGGAGCGCATGTGTTTTTTTTAAACTCCAAGCTTTCACGTTTCGTTCTAGAACCCGTGGACTCCTGCCGCGGCCAAAATGGACCGGTTTGTTTCGTTTGGGGCAGGTGGAACTTGGCTGAGCGAATGCAGAACGGATGCCAGATCTGGAAGGGCCAAAGAGCTCGGTCGCCCCTCCCCGTGCCATCTTTGATGCCCCCCCCTTTATACTTGTTCCTTAACTTGGGGTGGTGACAGCTGAGGGTTTTCGACTCCTGGTTTGCCCTTTTTGCCTCCCACCGGACGAACTTTTGTGCAATAGGTTAGCAGGCCCCTCTGAGCGAACTGGGGGTGTGGGTGGGGGGTTGTGTGCTTAATCTGAAGGGACTGCGCCCCACCAGTCCTCAATCAGGGCTGGTAGCCATCTTGCTCCCACCACTCAGCCCCTTTTTTCGCAGGGGACTGGGGTGGACGGTTCTCCGCCAAAGTAAGATTTTTTAAAAAGAGTTTGCCCATCATGAGTACGCCGGACTTTGATGACGATGTGGTTTTAAAATCCTACCTTTAGGATTTCGATTCACATTCCCCTCCTGCCTTTTAAAACAACAACAACAACAACAACACACACACACAAGGGGGTGGGTATATCTCCCCTGCCCTGAACATTTTCTCTGCTGGAATATTTTTTTGTTTTGTTTTCGTTTCCTTACGAGTCATTTTGGAAGCTGCCCAGCAGAGCAAACCCCACCCCAAAATATTCTGGAAACACTATTTCTCTTTATACTTTATTCTCTTTAGCTGTGTTTCTCTCTAGTCTGATAAGCTGATCACGACCCGACTTGAGCTTTGTTAAGGAAGACGCAGCCTTCTCGATCGGTGAGTGTTTTATAACGGTAGCACCCAAAAATTTATGGTGGAAACCACGGGAAGATAAATCAGTTGTCTCCCCAATCGTCTGTCCTGCTCCCCTTCCCCCCCCCCCCCGCGTCTCCTCAAAAACGAGAAGACACTCCTTTGCTGGTTTTGTGTTCCATCTGAAACCCCCCCCCAAATGAGTTTTTTATCATCCAATCTCTGGTTTCTCCTAAGAGGCTTATGATCTCTTGCTAGTGGCTGCCGCCAAAACGCATCGGTCTGAAGCACTTATGGGGATTTGCCTCCATTGGAACTGGGTGCGTGCATGCAGGCACATGGATTAGACCTGTGACAATTTCCCCACCATCACCACCACCACCATCCTCAAAACCTTTGGATACTAATGTGGCCCTTGCTTAAATGCTCCCCCCCCCACTCGTTTGCACGGTGTCTCTTTCACGAAGATGCGCTTCGCTTTGGGTGGAGAGCATGACACCTTGATTCTTAAAACCACACGGGGCACCCCCTCTGCCCCTTCCGTTTCCTAACATCTTCTACCCCCTTTGTCACAAAGCCAGCCTGGGGAGGACCTTCTCGTCAGAAAAAGCTGCTAAGGTATACCCCAAAATTGCCATCTCTTGCTTTTCCTCCAGTGGGCCTTCGTGCATTTCTTAAACCAAGCCCTTTTTATTATTATTGTTATTATTATTATTAAAAAAGAGACTCCTCCCTCTCCCTCTCTCTCTCTCTCTCTTCAACCCTTCCTTGAGGCTTCCCTAAACAGGTGGTGAATTTAAATAGCGGTTGTCTGAGCAGGAAAAAACACGGTGAGCCTTGCAATGGGATTTAATGAGGGTGCGAACAGGTGAGCGGTGCGAGACCAGAGTGTCAGGAAAAATTGCGAGCTGCCTTGTTTTTATCCTTTCCAAGCTCGCTCACATTTTTTTCTTTAAAAAAAATGGATGGGCTGAAGAAGTGTGGCTGATGGGGGCTGTAGTGCTGTCCAGATACGAGGTCAGAGACTTGAATGCTGTTCTCTGTGGTCGAAGCTCCCATTCCTTAAAGCAGAGGTCTCCAAACTTGGGTGCTTTTTAAGACTTGTGGGACAGCCGGCCATTCTGGAGAGTTGGAAGTCCACAAGTCTTTAAAAAAATGGCCAGGTTTGGTTGGAGACCCCTGCCGTAACGGAAGAAAGAAAAGTTCATTTCTCCCCACCCCTACCCCACAATTCTACTCCTAAAATTGATTTAATTTTAACTGCTCTGTGCTCAAAGCTAAGGCTGGCCTTTTTTCAGCCCAGGCAGAATAGTTTTTTTTTAAACCTCTCTTATTCCACAGGGGTATTCCCATTGGGATAGCCCCCCCGTCCTCGTGGTCCTTCGCAACTGGGGCTTTCAAACCTGGCCGCTGGAAGTCCACAAGTCTTCCAAGTTGCAAATGTTTGGAGACCCCTGTTCCGCACCGTCTCACTCTGGCGCACAGGCGGATTTGCAGATCCCCTTTAGCTCACTTATAGGGGCTGATTTTTCGCTTCCCTATCCTTGGTATTGGGGGTTCGGGTTGTCTTTCCACCCACCTCAACCTGATTTCTCATTTTAGCTATCTGGATTTGGAAATACATTCATGGGGGGGGTTTGTCTTTTATCGGGAAGCAAGTTCCGCTTTTTCAACTGCAGGCAGTCCTAGATTTAATTGAAAGGATCTCTTTTTTTTTTGTTATTGTCGTCAGTGGTCAAAATAATCTGTCTTTTCCTCCTCCCCAAGGTTAGAACTGGCTCCTTCATTTGCTTTTCGAAAAGAGGCAAATGACCTTAATGATGAATTAGTGGAATTTACCCCATCCCATTTTTCCCAGCAGACCACAGAAAAGATGGAGGAATCACTCTGGGTATCCTTATCAAAGCAACTCTTTGAATCACGGATGTGTAGCGTACATAATGAAGTTCTTGTTTTGGTTTTTTTTTTTTTTTTTTTGCAATTTTGTGGAGGGGGGGAAAGAAAAGTTCTCGTTAGCGAAGCTGAAAAATAATCCTTGTTTTTTTTTTCCTTTAAGAGAAAAAAGAAAAAAAAACCTGACTGTTTTTAGTTAAATCTTTTGAGAGAGAGAGAGAGAGAGAGAGAGAGAGAGAGAGAGAGAGAGAGAGAGAGAATGAATGAAACCAAGCTGTCTAAACAGGAAATGTTTCCTCCATCGCTCTCTTTGTAAGCATGATTTAAACACAAAAATAAATGACTTTTTTTTTAAAAAAGGGGGGGGAAGGGGGGGAAAAAAGCCACAGCGATGATGAAGTGATGCTATGAAATGGTACAATCGAAACTTAAAATATTTCACAAGCAAAACCGAACCGAGGGTGTTTTGCTGACATTAACTAGAATGTTCTAATACATCAAGGCAGTTGCTTGTGTTTAACTGTGAACAAATTAAAATATATATAAATATATATTGTTTTTCATTCATCTTAGGGTTGAGAGGTGTTTTTTTTTTCACCCCACCCTTCAGAATAAACCACCTAGTTGGAAGCCACCTTGGCTGGCTTGTGTAAATAACCATATTTTTCTTTGGGTGGGAAACGGAACAGGATTGAAAACTGCAGCCTGTTCCGTTCCAGACAGCCAATGGGAAAGAAAAGGGCTTTTTTAAAAAAATAAATAAATAGAGAATTAGACAACCATTTGACCAGGATAGTAAGGTCTCCTGCCTTAAGCAGGCAGTTGGACTAGAAGACCTCTGGGGCTCCCTATGTGTTCTATGTTCTTTTTCACAAGACCCACCACAAAACTGTTAAATGGTCAGCAGAACAAAAACTTCCAGCAGGCTAGTGGTTATACTGGATGGAGAGAGGAAATAGAATTATTTTTCCGGTGGCTTCGAATTTACTGGGCATCTTAGAGAAATGTAATTTAGCAACTGGTGTCTGGAAGGCTAAAACACATAAAGAACGGTTCCAGGAACTGGATAATCTCTAGTTTAATGAAAAAAGAAGAACTAGGGGAGACATGATAGCAGTCTTCCAATATCTCAGGGGTTGCCACAATGAAGAGGGTGGGGTCCACCTATTCTCCCAAGGCAGGACAAGAAGCAACGGATGGAAACTCATCCAGAAGAGAAGCAACCTGGAACTAAGGAGAAATTTCCTGACGGGGAGGACAATTAATCGGTGTTGTGGGTGCTCCATCCCTGGAGGTTTTTAAGGAGAGATTGGACAGCCATTTGTCTGAAATTGGTTAGGGTCTCCTGATGGAGCATGGGGCTGGAATGGAAGACCACCAAGGTCCCTTCCAACCCTGCTAATAACCCTGTTCTCTTCTTGTATTTCTGCTAATCCAGTTCAGAATATCACTTGCACCTTACAGGCAGTACCCAACATACAACCCTCCATTTAGGGATGCGATCCCAAAGGAAGGAAGATCAAAAAGTAATCCCGGATCAGCTCTTTCTCGGCAACGTGCCAAGGGTGGTAGGATCTAGAGATGGGAATGGCGGAAAAAACACATTTTTGTTTCTCCTTTATAAAGTTTTTGCTGCTTTCTCCTTTCTGGGTGCAGCTCAGGCTTCTCAAAACTGTTTACGGTATCGAACTTGGCTCCCAACAAGGGGAAGGAATGCTAAATCCGATTTTTTCAAACTGGACTGGGCTTTTATGAGAGATTAAAAGTTTGGGGGGGAAACCCTGCAATTTTCTATCATTTGAACTTTTGCCTTGATCAAACATTCCAGAATCTTTTTTTTAAAACAACAAAAAACAAGTTCTGTGGGTTTTTTTCCTAGTTAAAAAAAAAAAAAAGAAACTGCTGTAAAGTATCTTCAGGCAATTTCCCCCGTATTCCGTTTTGAATCCTTTACCTCCTTTTAAGTTCAGCCTTTGGAGGGATTCAAAGGGACGCCAGCCATCCCTGGTTTGCAAACCTTAAGAACAGGGCGGTTAAAAAGATCCCGTTTAATATCTGGACTTCTGGCTGAAAAGGTGTAGGAGAGTCGTTTTATCGGCAGCTGAAGAAATCTTTGACACCAAACACATACCTTCTTTTTTTTGAAAAAAGGGGGGGGAAGTCTCCACGCTAGTTTAATATTCAAAGAGTCTCTTGCTCACCTGGATCAAACTGATTAAATATGTATTACGGAGGAGAGAGAGAGAGAGAGAAAGCCAGCAAGATACAAAAAGAAAAATAAATCGCTACCCTTGCTTTCTTGTGCTAAGCAGAATAGCCGGGGTAGTTCTATAAACAGCCCCATAAATAATAAACATTTTCATGCCGCAGGACCTGGAGGGTGCAGGTTGGAAGAGCTCAATTATTCATCGATTTCGAAGAGAAGAAACGCTCCACTATCCTTGCCGCGTTTTGGCTCTCTAAGGCGTCGGAAGGGGAAACATGTTTTTAAGGCGAAGGCAATCTTTTTAAGACTGGTACCATACAGGCGGTTCTCCAGTTATAACCGTTTTGTTCAGTGACCGTTCAAAGTTACGAGGCCACGGGAAAAAGGGCTTTACAACCGGCCTCAACGCTTCACGGCTGTTAGGGCATCTCCACATCTATGGGATGAGAATTGGGGCACTTGGCAACTGGCGTGTACTGCTGCCTGTTGCGGCGTCCCGGGAGGGCCGCACACTCCCCCTTTGCGACCCTTCCCAGATAGCAAGGCCAATGAGGGAAGCTGGGGTTCGCTGAGCGGCCATGTGGCTCGCTTCACGGCGAAAAGGGTGCGGCTCGTTCAACCACGGCCTGCTTCAGCAATGGACGTTCCATTCCCGATTGGTCATAAGTTGAGGATTTACCTGTATCCTCTGATCGGTGGGAAGACCGTGATGCTGCAATAAGCGTTCCTGAGCACCTCCGTGGGAAAGTAGGGTTTTTAATTCCTGCTTCCATAAACGCCACAAAAAAAAAAATCCGGCACACACCCTCTTTGCTGAACCCCCAAAATGCCTGAATATTAAAGGGAGCATTGATCTAGATTCTAGTCCCAATCCTTTCTCGGCAATATTCTTGACAGATACTCGCCTAAAACTACACAGCTCCGATAAACGTGAGTCCCATCTGTTGAGACAGCGATCCCACCCTTAAAAAAGACGGCGTGACTGTTACAGATAGTCCTCGACTCAGCGACCCTTCGTTTAGCGACTGCTCAAGAGTTAAAACAGCACTGGAAAGGGTGACGTGGGGCCGTTCCTCACCCTTAATGACCGTCGTAGCATCCTTCATAGTTACGTGATCAAAATTCGGACACTTGGCAACTGGCTCCGGTTTAGGATGGTCGCGGTTTCACGATTCCGCTTTTATTGCGACCTTCCGACAGGCAAAGGGGGAGGCGGGAGGGAAAGCCAGATGCTCTTCACAACTGCGAAGTTGTAAATAACTGCCGTGATTTCCTTGTGGCAAGGAAGGTCTTAAAACTAGGCAAAACCCACTTAATAACCACCTGGCTTAACAACAGAAATTTGGGGCTCCGTTGTCATAAGTCAGGGACTTTTCTGGTTTAGCAGATCCCAGAAATAAACAAGCCACCCAGGATGGCTTGAATGGGGGCAAAGTTGGCCTTTTGGGAGAAAAACCACAGTGGTCTACAAAACACACTCATCCCTATCGCAGCTTTAACAAGAAGGATTTTTCATTGTCAAGTCGAGGGCTACCTGTACAAAGAAAATCGGGATTTTTTTCCCCCAAACTGCTCCAAGCTTTCGGTCAACCACGGGTGGCTCCAGCAAACCCACCCGCCCGTGGTTAGTTTGTGGTTCAGCGTCTCACCACCACCCCCATTGCAAAATGGGGGCTGGCAGGGGTTCCTACAAGGTTTTATCTACTGGCCACCAACCACCTTTGGTCTGAACATTTTAGCAAAGAGCATTAAGTGCAAGGGAAATGGCTTTATTCAGAAGCGTCTTCGGGTTGGAAGCAAAAAAAAGGCAGAGGTAGTTTTAAGAAGCCTGTGAGAAGGTGGAAAACAAAAAAAAAAACCACAATCAGACCCAAAGAGCAGAACTGGGAGATCAAATATTGCAGGCGTCTTTTTAAACATTTTTTTTAAAAAAAAACAACCAGTTTTCTGCCCCTGTGGTGGACATCGAGAAGGAAGAAAACGGAGTTTTCCAATAGCGAAGTTCCAGCTTTCCAATGCATGTTGGTTTCGGGTTGCAAAATGTCTAAGGTGGCTTCCCCAAAATTAACAAATCTGCCGTTTACGTCTTCCAGGAAAATGTTGCAGGATCCAATCTGAGTTGGTCGCTGGGACCAAAGGTTTATTCTTCCAAGCTTTCTCGACTTGTGTTGCTATCTCCAGAATGTGTGCGTTGGGCTGTTCTACCTGTTTGTATTTACGGTGCCCAGGGCACTCATTCCCTGAGGATGGGCTTCAGAACAAGGCAGAAACCTTGGAAGAATAAACCTTTCCATCCCGGGGACCGACTCAGATTGAATCTTGCAATCTGCTGCTGCTTCTGCTCCCTGATCACCAAGGTCCTGATTTAAGTACGTCTGCTCTGGGATCAGGTTTGGAAAGCCAGTGGGAGACCTACACAAGGGAACGGGCTCTAGGGCTGCACGTCGTTTTGACCAGGAGTAGGGCGGAGATTTGGCTGGAAGGTAAAATTTGATCTAGTTGCCCTCAGAACCGAACGATTCAACCGGATTGCCCGATGGGAGACAGCCTGATCAACTTGCCCAAGTATGGACGGGCTTCTAAAGTTCAACAAGGTTGACTTGATGGGGACTCCCCCCAGTCAACTGAGAATCAGACCACCAAATCCAACAGGTTTTTGACAGGTGAAATCTTATTTCTGATTCCCTCCCCCCCCCCCAAAAAAAAAACATAGGAACAGGTCTTCCTAACTCCCCAGCCTACGTGTCGGTTGACCCATTGGCCAACGCAATCTTGAGTTCAAGCTAGTTGGCTTAAGTGGTGATTCCGTTCAACGCTGCTTGGGCTCCTGCCTTTACGCCACCAACAACAAGAAAACGCAAATCGGAGCAGGGTTGTGATCCACATCCAGCCAGGTCATCCCGTGATCTACAACCGGGGCACAGGACCCTGAGCGGGCTGTGAAAAAGGATCCTACGAAGGCAAGGCCCACGGCTGATTGACACAACTGAGCGTGGCCTGTCTTTTCTGCACCGCTCTCAGAAAAGGCCATCGCTGAAGCAGTTCCAGGGAGACTAAATTTTAATTTCTAGACACCATGCAAATGTGCGGGTCGTGCCGTTTTCCTGCCCCCCCTCCAGCTCACACGCCTCTATTTAGTTGGGTTTGGTTGGGTTCAAAAAGCGTTTTTACCAGGCGGTTTCCAGGGACCGTCCAGGAATTTTTGAATGGCTCGCCCAAGGCCGCCCATCTGTTTTATTTTAGCCGCCCGCCTATTCTCCCGCTTCTGAGCCTTATCCACCAAGCTGAGCTTGGTCTGGCAAGCCTCGGTGACGAACGTGGGCCGGCCGGACAGGTTGAAGCCCTTCTTGGTCCGGGTTGGCAAGTTTATCTGCTGGAGGATGGCCGCTTTGCGGGCACTCACGCTCTGGAGCATGTTTCGCGGGAGCTTCTCCGTGTGGGCCACCCACTCCTTCATGCAGTCCAGGACGATGGGGATGAGGCTCACCACCCCGCCGTAATGGTTCCGGGCTTCGTCGCAGCTGAGATGGTTGACCACGTCGTGAGGGTATCTGCGGTGCGTGGAGGAGGAGGAAAGAAAGATAAGAGAAGGAAAAAGAATTACACAGAGGTGAAGAAATTATAGGGCAAAGGGGGGAAAGGAGAAGGATTTATATGGAGAAGGGGAAGAGAAGGAATTAGGAGAAGGAGAAAGCAGGAGAAGGAATTATATGAAGGAGAGGAGAAGGAAAAGAGAAGGAATTAAAAGGAGGAGGAAAATCGGAGGAAGGAGGAGAAGGAATTAGAGAAGCGGAGAAGGAGAAAGAAGGAGAAGGAATTATATAAAGGGGAGGAGGAGAAAAGGAAGGAGTTATATGGAGAAGGGAAGGAGAAGAAACGAGAAGAAGGAATTAGAAGCAGAAGTGGAGAAGGAGGAGAAGGAATTACATGGAGAAGGAAAAGGAGAAACAATTATTCTGTGGAGGAGGAGAAGGAGAAGAACTTTCCAATCAGTTGAAGCACACCATGCTATGCTCTGGCCCCTTTGCCACGCTCTTCCGCAAACTCTCCTGGAGGCTGAGAGCTGCTGGCTTTTGGGATCAACCACCCACAGTCAAGAAATGCACCACAGTCTAACACACCGCAATCAAGTTCAGACACATCAAAGGCCACGGTGCGTCTTTCCCTAGAAAAGATCGGGATCATGCAAACCCTAACCTTGCCGGGCACACTCTGTGGATGTTGGACTTCGAAGGAGAGGAAGCACATGGAGGCTTCGGGAGCTTCGGTGTTGGAGAAGGCTCCTGAGAATATGTGGATGGTCAAGGAAACAATCCCAGGGATCGTTCAATAAAGCAAATCAGATCTTTCACCCTGGGCGCCATGGACTTGGGCTCAAATTATTCTACTTGGAAGACGTTATGTGAGGACCTAGCTCTGATGCTGGGAAAGGTGGATGGAAAGAGAAGACAGAACGTAGAATAATAAAGAGTTGAAAGGGATCTTGGAGATCTTCCCGGGGCATTCCAGACAAATGGCTGTCTTGAAAGCCTCCAGTGATGGAGCACCCACAACTTTTGGAGGCAGGTTGTTCTATTGGTTGATTGCCCTCACCGTTAGGAAATTTCTTCTTAATTCTAGGTTGCTTCTCTCCACTGCTTCCTGTCCTGCCTTCTGGTGCTTTGGAAAGAAGTTTGACACACACACACACACACCCCAGTCTTTGTAGGATCCCCTCAAATATTGGAACACTGCTGGTCATGTCTCCTTTTCATTAGACTAGACTAGACTAGACTAGATGCTGGAAGGGACCTTGGAGATCTTCTAGTCCAGCCCTCCACTTAAGCAGGAGAACCTATACCATCTCAGGCAAATGACTGTCTGGCCTCTTCTTTAAAATCTCCACAATTTCTGGAGGCAAGCTGTTCCACTGGTTGATTGTCCTCACTGTCATAGACATACCCAATTGTTATAACCATTCTTCGTATGTTTTAGCCTCCAGCTCCCTAATCATTCTTGTTTCTCTTCTCTGCACTATTTCCAGAGCCTCAACATCTTTTTTATATTGTGGTGACCAGAATTGGAAGAAGAAGAGAACTACCAGGATCACGGCTGGATGGATGCAGTTACACTGCTTGATGGGGTCACCACTGGAAGACCCAGAAGACCAGGTTAAGGACAGATCCTCCTAGTTCTTTGTGGTGCCCAGACGTTGCAAGTGACTCGAAGGAACATAAGTCAACCAATCCTCCACAAACACTCATATTTTGTGGCTTGTAAGCCACGGTTCCCAGGTCTCTGTTTTGTGTTTGTGGAAGACTCAAAGCTCAGGAGATTAAACCTCTGGTCTTGGTGAACAACCTAGGTTGGGTCCTGGAAAGAACTGTGCTCAACCTGGCGGTGTGATGCAGCTCATTTCAGAGTTGTCCGGATGGAGTGTGTGTTTCCCCCGCAAAAAAATACGTTTTTACTCATTCTCAGATCGTTAAGCCCTCCGGAGTCATGGATCTGAGACGCACGACTCCATCAATGCTAGTTAAATCTCTAAGGAAGCTAACTTAAGGCTTTCTGCAAGGCTAGGGCGTGGAGGGGCCAAGAGGGACTAGAAACTTACTTAGCCCGGAGGCCACTGAGGTCGTTGCTGTGGCTGACGTACATCTTGCACTTCTCCAAGATGGCGTTGGTGGTGCTGTTTCCAGGGTGCAGGGACTCCAGCCTTTGGCAAAGCTTGTGCAGTTCACAGCAGATGTTGAGAAACATCAGGAGGATGCGTTTGTCGGTGGTATTGTTGCAATAGTGGTCCATGTACGTCTGCACCTGTTGGACAAGCAGTGCAAGGATGGGCAATGTAGCTGGGTCCTCGGCTTCATTTAGTGACCATTCAGAGTTACAGCGGCATCAAAATTGGAAATTGAAACCATCGTATTTGTGACGGTTGCAGCGTCCCGGGGAGATCACGTGATCCCCTTTTGCCACCTTGAGGAAGCCACATTCATTTAACAACCGTGCTGCTAACTTAACATCTGCAGTGATTCGCTTAACAGCCGTGGCGAGAAAGGTCGTCAAATGGGGCGAAATTCACTTAAACAGCCGTTTTGCTTAGCGAAAGGTAGGAAATTTGGGGGCACAGTTACTGTCCGTAAGCCGAGGACTCCCTGTATTTACAGACCGTGTTGACACGTCACAATCTGGCAGGCAACGCAAGGCACGCTTAACCTCGCTTCTATTAAGAGGGGGGCTTCAACTAAGCGTGCTGCACACACACCCCTCCCACCCCCCCCATTTCTTTGTCACTTTGTCACCCAGAGCCAGAGGGAAATTCATTAACCAGATTAAGCCCATCGAAGGAAGGCAGTCTGTCTCCAAGCCGGCTTTGCAGTTTGTGGTTTGCGCTTCGGAGCAGAGCTGCAAAAAACTGCAACTTTTGAAAAAAAAAAAAACACCACACACACACAAAAAAAACCCCTGGTCATTATCTAGCGAGTTTTGCTCCCCACCATCCCTCTTCCTCCCTCCCTCCCTCCCTCTGTGAAAAGTTAGGAAGAGAGAAAGTTTCAGGGGAAGATAATGGGGTGCAGAGGTTGCTGACTCCAATCCGAGACTGGCCGGCATTGTGTTGCAAACCGCAATCCTCAGTTGGCTGCTGGATGGGTCTCAGGTCAGCTGTAATAGCAGGCAGTCTGGTTCCTGCACCAGAGCGGTTCCTGGGTTGTTCCTGGGCTTAATTGGATCCCGGGGTGACCAGCTCAGCAGAAAAAGAAAGGAAAAGAGAAGGGGGTGTGTGGGGGAGAGAGACCTCCTTTTAAAGTGGCCCCACCAGATTCAAACTCTTCTTCCTGACTCCTCAGCTGCTCCCAAGCCTGGTGGGGCAATGTAGTAGATCAAAATAAAATCTCTTTTTCTCTCTCTCTCTCTTCCTCTCTCTCTCTCTGTGTGTGTGTGTGTGTGTGTGTGTGTGTGTGTGTGTCTTTGGAAAAAGAAAGTCTTGTGCTAGTAGACACAGCTCCAAGGTTTGGGGTTCCTTGCAAACGGGGGGGGGGGAGAAGGTGACGTGGGCCTGCCCCCCCCACACACACACACTCAGCTCCGTGGTTGTTAAGCCTTGGGTTACGATAATTCAGCTGCTGTGGTTATTATTTGTGTCCTCTCTTTTTTTTTTTTGCTTCTTTTTTCCGCCAGGATCCGCTGATCAAAATTTATGGGACGGATGGGTGGATGGTAGACAGATGAGAGGAAATGGATGGATAAGAGAGAGAGAAGACCTAGACCTAGATAGATGAAATGGATAGCTATGTAGACAAGATGATTAGAGAGAGATTAGGTAGAGAGGTAGACAGACAGACAGACATAGATGATAGAAAGAAAGAGAGAGAGAGAGAGAGAGAGGAAGTGGGTGGGTGGATGTATGGATAACAGAGATATGAATGGTTGAGTGATAGTCCAGCCCAGACCTACAGGTTGACTCAATGAGATCCTTCATTTTTTCTTCTTCTTTTAAAAGAGTTACTTCAAAGATAATCCATATAAGGTGTCTTCTCCTCCTGCTCCTTCATCATCTTCATCTTCATCTCCCTTCCTTCCTTCCTTCCTTCCTTCCTTCCTTCCTTCCTTCCTTCCTTCCTTCCTTCCTTCCTTCCTTCTTTTTCCCTCACTTAAAGAGTTGACATTTCTTTTTAACGTGAGTCCCCACAGTCCGGAAAATAAAATAAAAATCCCACCTGCCTCCATTCATCATGCTGCTTTAGCAGACACTTCTACATCCATCACGGCCCCCTCGGCTACAGAGCCATTAATTTTAATAGGCACTTTCAAATGTTATCGCTGCTGCCCCGTGGGAACGCCCCGGTGGTGCGAGGGGGGGACACTGCCACGTTCTCCATTTCAGTTTTGGAGGAGAAAGTTTTCAGGAAGTCAAGAAAAGGAGATGAGTCCAGTCTTCACATGCATTCATTCTGTTTTTTTTTTGTTTTTATTCATTAGGTCAAAACAATCCAAAGGCAAAAATGGCTTTTTAATTGTTTTGTGTTAGGTTTCTATCTGTGTAAGTAAGCTGCCGGAGTCACTGAGAGAGAGTTGGGCGGTTATGTAAATTTTGAGAAGGAAGGAAGGAAGGAAGGAAGGAAGAAAGAAAGAAAGAAAAGAAAGATAGAAAGAAAGAGAAAGAGGAAGGAAGGTAAGAAAGAAAGAGGAAGGAAGGTAAGAAAGAAAGAAAGAAAGAAAGAAAGAAAGAGGAAGGAAGGAAGGTAAAAAAGAAAGAAAGAAAGAAAGAAAGAAAGAAAGAAAGAAAGAAAGAAAGAAACAAAGAAAGAAAGAAAGAAACAAAGAAAGAAACAAAGAGAAAGAAAGAAAGAAAGAAAAAGAAATCAGGAAATTTCTTATTTCTAGGTTGCTTCCCTCCTTTTTTTAATTTCCATCCATTACTTCTTATCCTAATAAATCTCTCTGGAGATTCTCTGTCGTCCAGCTCATGGTTGTCCCAAAGCTGCTTTGTTTTTTTTTTTTCCTTTTCCTTTCAAAAGGCAACTGGACTTTTGTTTTTTGTTTTTTGTTTTTCTCCGAAAACGTTTCACTTCTCATTCTGAGAAGCTTCTCCAGTTCTGACGTAACAGTGGAGAAAAACGGAAGGATTTCTATTCCTTGCAGTCCTCTGGTCATTGGCACTCCTTCCGAGAGTCGCCCGAGGCCCCTTGGAGGTTTATCTGCACCTTGGCCCGTGCGCGTGCGATCGCACGCACACACACACACGTGTCTGTGCGTGTGGGAGAGAGACGAATCCTGTAGGTAGAACTGAAGCAGCTTCTCGGACCAGAAGCAAAAACCTCCTCTAGCACCACAAAGAAGTCTAGTTGCCTTGGGAAAAAGCCGCTTTTGGAGAACAGATTGATCCCCTTTTCTCCAAAGGCTTTGCTCATCTCCCCACCTGCCCCTCAGTTCGGTCACCCCAGCTTTACGTCCAAGAGTGGCGGCAGGTGCCGGACCCCCCTTACCTGCCCAATGCTGGACACAGGCTTAATTTTATCATGGGCGTTTTCTCGGACGTGTTCCAGGGCAGCGATGAAGGTGAACTGCTGCTGCTGGAAGATTTTATACGTCTGTTCAATGCTCCGAAGGCTTTCCTTGATTTCATTCATTTTTTTTTCCCCCTCCTAGAAGGGAAAGAAGCAAGCCAGGCGTTAGTTGCAAAGCAGGAGGTCCTCAACTTGCGGCAATTCGCTTAGCTGACTGTTCAAAGTCACTACGGCGGCCCTGGGAAAAAAAAGTGCATTTTTACACACTTACCACCTTTCCGGCACACACCCCCCCCCCCCCGGTCACGGGATTAAAATTCAGAGGCGCAGTGGCGTAGCATGGGGGGTGCAGGGGGGGCCGGCCGCACCGGGCGCAACATCTGGGGGGGCGCATTAGATGCATTTTACTTTAATTACATCAGTATTTTCATAACAAACAATACATGTGCTTAGGGCAGGGGTCGGCAACCTCGGCTCTTTTATGACTCGTGGACTACAACTCCCAGAATTCCTGAGCCAGCATAGCTGGCTCAGGAATTCTGGGAGTTGAAGTCCACGAGTCATAAAAGAGCCGAGGTTGCCGACCCCTGGCTTAGGGGGTAAGGGTTTCTTTAACTAATCTAGTGGAAGAGACTGGAGTGCTAAAATCCACAGGTTAAGGGGCGCAAATTACTTGCCCCGGGTGCTGACAACCCACGCTACGCCACTGCAGAGGCGTGGCAACCGACTCACATTTATGACGGTCGCGGTGTCCCTGGTGTGTGTGTGTGTGTGTGTGTGTGTCACACGCAATCCCCTTTTGGGACCTTCTGACAAGCAAAGTCAAGGGGGACGTTGGATATGAGATGCGCGGCAGATAAACTTTGTAAATAAATAAGCAAGGAAGCGCAGAGGCAGTCCTTGATGCGTGCCCGATTTTACAAACTTGTTGCCGATTGTTAAGGGAGTCGCTGCTGTTGGGGAAACGAAGGACAGATATTCTTTGCAGTCACCCGAATATAAATCCTTCCCGTTCGTTTAGTCAGAACGGAAGAAGCTCCTTGAGTGAGAAGCAAAACATTTTCAAGGGGGAAAAAACACACACACACCAGAAAGTCCGGTTGCTTTTTGGAAAAAGCACCCTTGGGAGAACCGTGAGCTGGGTGAATTGAGAATCTTCCACTGACACTCTGCACGTGTGAATCCACCCCGTTTAGGAGAATAACAAGAATTGGGAGGGACCCCGGAGGTCTTCTAGTCCAACCCGCTGTATCGTTTCAGACAAGGGGTTGTCCGATCTCATCGATGGAAATATTGTCAGTGGGGAGATATTTTTTCTGTTAAGCTCCATCCGTGCCCTTTTGGAAAGGCCCCCAGTTTACCTTTTATTATTATAATTATTTTTATTTATTATTATTTTAATTCCATTTATATCCCGCCCTTCTCCGAAGACTCAGGGCGGCTTACAAGCTTAGCAGTAGCCTTCATTCTATGTATATGCCTGCTTATTAGGGCTATACATAGAATGAAGGCTACTGCTAAGCTTGTAAGCCGCCCTGAGTCTTTGGAGAAGGGCGGGATATAAATGGAATTAAAATAATAATAAATTATTTTGATCTATGTAGCCGTCGATCTAACTACGTGTCTCTAGGTGTAATGTGCTTAAAATTGTCTCACTTCCCTCCAGGAAAAGTGCAGACTTGAATGTCCTGTGAGAAGTTGATAAGCTGCTTATCTCTCATTAAAATAGAGCTTCTCCGTTGATTTGAACCCAGAGCAAAAGGGATCTCTTTGATCAGCTGAGGATTCAGCGCCTCTTGGGGGAGAAAAAAACTACTACAGGCACGGAAGCGAAAGCAAAGACTCCGGAATGTTCGCAGGATCGGAACTCAGGACCGGCGGCATGGAAAGGGCACCATCCACCGATCCGCCCGCGGAAAGGGCACCATCCAGCGTTCCTTCGGCGTTCCAGCTCCCCCTGCCAGGTAGGCTGGGCTCACCTTTATTCTTCTCCCCGATTCTTCTGCATGTCCCGGAGTCGCTGCTGCTGCTGCCGGCGACCACCCGGATGGATCCAGCGGCTTCTTTACTCCCCCGCCCGCCTCTTTGCAAGCCCGAGACGAGCCGGGCAATTGTTACACGCGTCTCCCGGGCAACCGAGGGGCGGGGACCCTTGCTCAGCCGCCACGCCCCCCGCCCCCACCCCCCCCACCCCTTACACATGGGGACTAGCCGAGGAAAGCCCGGCTTTTTGCAAAAACAAAAAAACAAGCTCCGCCGAGCCTCCAAAGCCAGGAGCAGTCTATCCGCCAACCAGCTAGGGCTTTGGCCGTTGCCGGAGCCCAGCAAGCGGAAGGTTGGCAGGGTTAGGTATCTCTTTGCTGCCCAACTGTCTTCTTCCCTTTGCCTTGCTGGGTGTGGGTGGGTGGGGAGGGCTCCCCCGAGGCACCTAGTCGGCTGCTGCTGCCTCTGGCTGGTGCGCAAGGTTTTAACGGGGGAAGAGAGAGAGAGGGGTGCAATAGAAGCTGGGGGCGGGGTGTGTGCGTGGAGAGTCCCTCGTGCGAGCTGAAATGTGACTGCGTTCACACAACCCGGGAGAAACCCGTGCAGGCGAAGGAAAAAGCCAGTCTTGCTTTGAACGCGTGCAAAAAAAAAAAAAAAAAAGCTCGAGCGATGAAGCCTGGGCGAAGCGGTTTTTTTTTTTTTTGGCCTCTCGGCCGCCCTCTACCGGCCAACCCCGTCGCCGCAACCCAGTCTCTTTTGCCCAGCCAGCGGGCGGCGTGTGAGGTCTGTCGCTCGGTGATGACGCCACCGCGGGCGAAGCTCGTCTCCTTCTAGTAGCGTAGCAGCCTAGCGACGCGCGGTTGCTAGGGGCGCCATGGATGCTACCAAGAGGCCTTTGTATATCCCCCCAATGATGGGGCTCTACGCGGAGAAGCACCGTCTTTTCGAAATGATGCAGGTGAGGGGAAGATTGCAAAAGCGGGAAGCTGCTTTAGGTGCGGCTAAGAAGTTTGTTCCTACCTAGAAGTCTGGCCCTAAATCTTTTTTTTATATATACTTTTTAAAGATCTTTATTTTTTTTAGCCTGCCTTTATTATCTTTATAATTAACCCGAAGTAACAAATCTACCTAACATTCCTTCTTGCTCTTATTTTCCCCACAACAACAACCCGGTGAGGTGGGCTGAGCGGAGATAAAACGACAGGCTCAAAGTCTCCCAGGCAGCATTAGAACTCAGGATCACAACGCTGAGCAACGGCATCATAAACAATCACGTTCCCGCACAATAATTGTGGGTTCTTCCGCTGACTGATAGGAAGTCCAATAAAAAAATTAATTGCAAGGTAGTTTTTCGAAATGTTGACAAACTTGGAAGCAACATTGGGCTGAGAAAGTAACATTTTAAAGAGTGAGTTAAAAACATCACAAAACCTCTGTTTTTGTTGCAGCTTTTTGTTATTGTTGTTAGAAACAAGACTTTCCAATTGCAGATCCACTAATGCCCTAGACGTCTGATTTATTTTTTTTATTGTTAGAAGTCCTTGTGTAATATAAACCAGGAAGCTTTTTCCCCTGAATCAATAACATGAGCAGAGTTGCTAATAATTTGTTTGTGAAGAAGATTCAGAGCGGAACAGGTAAATGGAGAGGATCGTATGTACAGATTTTGCCTTGTAGACGAGGAAGAAAAAAAATTGCATTCTTTTGCAAAGCTGGACATTCAGAAGTTCCATTAAGGGGACTGAAAAAAATGAATAAAGGCCATAAAGCAGGGGTCTTCAAACTCTGCCCTTTTATGACTTATGGACTTCAACTCCCAGAATTCCTCGGCCAGGGCTGAGTTTGAAGACCCCTGTCGTAAGGCATTGTTTCAAAGTGTAAGACTATTCAGAAAACATGTTTAGCAATTTCTCTTCTGGATTTATACAACTTTAAGATATGCAAATAGCTTGCTAAGTTGCAAGAACAACAACAACCACCCAGAAAACAAGATTAAAACTAAGTGTTTCTGACACGGACAGATATTCTGTGATTGCAAGAGCTATTCTATATAAATCAAATATTAGTGCAGGTTCGAGTCCCACCAGGCTCAAGGTTGACTCAGCCTTCCATCCTTCCCAGGTAGGTAAAATGAGGACCCAGATTGTTGGGGGCAATAAGCTGACTTTGTAAAAATGCCGCTGGGGGGGGGGCGAAAGCCCTAATAAGCAGGCATACATAGAATGAAGGCTATTGCTAAGCACATTGGTTTGTGCTTCTTATATTGTAAGCCGCCCTGAGTCTTCGGAGAAGGGCGGGATATAAATGGGATTTATATATATATATAAATCAGCTAAATCAAGGAACTACCAGATCAAACAAACAATGAAACAACAATCTAATCAAGGAATTACCAAGAAGAAAGTAACATCCCTACTAACAGTAGCAAGGCAACTCCTGTATATAAACAAGAGAGCAAACACCGCTCTTTTCTAGCACTGATGATATTACCTAGTTGGGTAATGAAACATCTTCAAGAAAACCAACCAAGCTCAAGAAGCACCAAGGGCCCACAATCCTCCTCCTCCTCCATTCTGCCCTCCCTTCTAGCACTGATGATGTTACCCAGTTGGGTCATGAAATGCCTGAAAGAAAGCAAGAGTTGGGTAGTGTAAACATTTAATTAATTCAATAGTCCAGCATTTATTTCTCAAGTGGCATTGTAGCTGTTTATAAAAACAGGGGCTCATAAATGCACCTGCTTTTCATCGGAGGGCTTTTCCTAGTTAATTCTGACTTGGCAAACTTTTGGATTGGTGGAAAAAATGTTTTGAACAGGGACCAGAAATTGCTTCCTTGTTACTCAGTCCATTTGATTCTTTTCTAGGATTTGCTGGGAAATTTGCTAGTCCACCGGCCGGAGAACCCCCTAGACTTCTTGATAAGGCAGTTAAAATTCAGCAACTGTGATGGTGAGTAAGCAGGGCGATGGTTGCGATGCGGTCGGGCCTCTGCCTGTATTGAAAATGATTTGCTAAAATTTTGAGCAGTTTTCCCAAACTGGAGTGAACGAGTACATCTTTCAGAATTGATCGTTGTCGGCTGGGGATTGTGTAGGTTGCCTCGTTCCCAAACATCTTTAGGATTCCAGATGGGCAAGGAGTTTTAGAAGAGGTTTGTTCACACTTGGCAACTTTAAAATGTGTGGAACACAACTCCCAGAATTCCCCAGCCAGCGCGCTTCAAGATGCTTGGACTTCAACTCCCAGAATTCCCCAGCTGGTCTAGTGGTTTAGAAGCCTTGTTAAATAAGTGAAGATGCAACTCCATCCCCGTCAAATAAAAATCAAGAGCCAATAGACAAGGAAGAAGAGCGGAAGAGGAATTTCTGTAAGTCTGATTTAATAGCATTTTCTTTTTCTTAATCTTGAAGAAGGAGCTGGCTGCTTTGGAAGACGGAGGGTAACCCTCCCCTTCGCTTCATTAAAGTCATCAGCAAAGCTATGAATTTTCATGATTTCTGCTCGCAAGTCAGTTTTCACCCAAGAGAAGATTTCAAGCAGAGATGTAGAGGCAAAAAAAGTGGGGGGGAATTAAAAGAAAAAAGTATTCCTGTCATGAAGTCAAAAATGATTTTAATTCGTCATAAATTCTAAAGCGAAGTGTAGAAAAGGGAGATATCCTCTCTCAATTCTTCACAAAAGCAGTAGTAGTAATTTAGACCTAAATTCGTGGAGAAGGATAAAGCTGGTGAGGATTTAAAACCAGAGAGGTAACACAGCACAACAAATGCGAATTGCAATGGTTTTGTTGAGTAATTCGCCAGAGTTTTTGGCTTGCTTATGACATTATGCCAGAATTTGGTCAAACCCAGACTTTTTCCTGGTTTACAGCTTACTCAAAAGCCAAACTCTGTCCTGGTTTACAGCTTACATAATAGATGATAGATAATAAATAACAGGTAATAGATAATAAAAGATAATAGATAGATAATGGAATAAGAAGCAAAGGAGAAAGCGGGGTCTTTTCCACTAGTTCCCGGAACAGCTTTCTTTTCAGAGATACCAAAAATATTACATTTTTTCTGATCTGCCTCCAGCAGGCATCTGACTCCATAGCATCCACAAACCCGGATCTTAATCTGTGAAACTGCACAATTTTCAGGAGAAACTGACTTCTACTTCCGCTGATTGGTTGGCTGGCTGGTGAAATTTTATTGATTAAATTCGTAGAGCCGCCCGTTTCCCCGCTGTGACCCTGGGCTGCCTACAGAAAGATAACCTTCAAAACGCGAAAACGACAACAAGCCACACAACTATTAAAGCAGTTTGGGAACTGTATCCTACTCTTTGTCAGTCAGGAACTCTTGTTGAAATATTTCTCTGACATGTTTTAAATTTTAAATCCAGTTCTTTTGAAAATAAAGTATTTAGCTAGTTAATTTTTCTCTCTTCGCCATGATCCCAGGATAAGTCAGGATGGTCCGGGGCCTTAAAAATGGGTGGTGGTGGTGGTGTCAGCCTCTATTTAAATTCTTTATTGAATTTTGGCTGTTATGAATTAATTGCATTTTTTAAAAAAAAAAAAAGCCGGGGAGGCTTTATCAGAACATCTGTATCTTCCTGTGGAGGAATTCACTTTTCGTTCCTCTCCCTTTCAAAAATCCATGACATATGTTTAGGGATGGTGGAAGATTTTTTTATTTTTTTTTTACCAGCGTGCAAATGTGTAAATCAATGTATTTGCTACGTCTGCTTAGCTGCTCCTAAGCAAAAGGAAAAGCAGATTTAGTACAAAGCGAACGTTTATAGTTGCCCTGGGCAATATTAAAGCATGATACAGTGTGTATAATGATACGTTTCTTTTTTTTTTTTATCAAACGTTTGTCCACGAAAGCAGTGTATTAAAGCTTCAGTACCTCCGGGTTTTGGACTGAATTTTAAATCAGGCTTCCTACTTAAACCTCAAAAGGATCTGGAGCTAGAAAGCGTCTTTTTAATTTTTTTTCCCCCCTCTGTTTGCTTTGAAGCCGGTGGAAGAAGTTGATTAGTGTTGGCACCAAAGCACATTTCCGATGACTCTGTTTATAAATAATTCCTCATTACCAGGCTGAAGTTTCAAGGTGTTAAAAAATTCTAAGGGGGGGGGGGGGCGGAACAGAAGAAGAAAAAAAGGAGAAAGGAAAAATGAAGAAGACGGGAAAAAGAGAAATTTTTAAAAAAGCTGTGTGTTTTAATCTGATTTGGAAAGAAATTAGGTGATGAAACAGCTTAATGTACCTTGGTTAAGATATTCTTTTTCCGATCCTTTTCAAAACCAATAAGTCAAGGAACGTTGCCTTAAAACTCCCAAGTCAAGAGAGCTTTGTTCAGATGAATTTGTAATCTGAGGATTTTGCTCTTGATTTTAAAAGTTGTCCAGTTTAGTGTTAAAAATACTTGCCAAGCTTTGGGGGGGGGGGAATGAAATGGCTCAGCACCGTTCTTCTTCCTAAGCTACCGTTCAAGATCAGACCAGGCTGTCTTTTCTTGTTATTATTTTATATTTTAATTGGTCATTTTAGTTTATTATTTTAGATTGGAGCGCTTCATCGTTGCTATTATTTTAGTGTGTATCGTCTTCGTTGTTTTAGATTTTGGTTTGTTATTGGAGTTTTGCTTTTTATTGCATGTTTTGATTTATTGTATTGTGTATTTTAATTTGTTTTTTTTAATTGCTTTAAATTTCCAGTTTTTTATTTGTGTTGGTCTCGCTTTATATTGTATATTTTAGTCTACTTTATTATATATTGTCATCATTATTTTTTTGTTCCTTTAGATATTAGTTTATCATTTGTGTTTATTTTGCTTTTTGTCCTGTGTTTTATTTCTCTATATATTTTAGTACATTTTTCATTGTTTCGGATTACTTGAATTTGTTGTTTTTATTATATATTATAGTGTATTTTAGTATTTAATTTATTTTGCTCTCTTAGTTTATCTGGTTTTATTTAGTTTAATTTAGTTTATTATTTTCTATTTTAGTTTATTGTTTCCTTTCTTTTTTAATTTTTTTTAAAAGCCATTACAGTCTTTTTGCCTCTTTTCTGTTTGCAGAAAACGTCCTTAAAGGAACCCTAGAAACGAAAGCAGTAAGGCCATTTCAAAAATAAATAATAAAAACAAAAACCTATCATTAATTTTTTTTTAAAAAAACAACACAGTATCAAAATGAATGTAGCAATATTAATGTAGTTAATTTAAAAGCCCTTCAGTTCATATTGCCTCTTAAGCCAGATTAGGATTGAACTAGGTTCTTTGGCTCCTACAACGTGAGACGCCGATGGCCAAGTTCCCACAACCACATCACACCCACTCCA
>NC_139529.1:6389340-6404340 GCF_947247035.1 Vipera ursinii | reverse complement strand
GAGGAGAGTATGAGAAGCCAGCGATTGAGCCGAAGGAGTTGGAGAAGGAATGGGGAGGACAGGGAAGCGGGGCTGGGTGTGTGTGTGTGTTTTTAGAGATGCTCAAATTGGATTCCACCAGCCTTTGCCGGGCAGACCTCAAGATCTCTTGAAATGACACATCAAAGAAGGCCGGGAGAGACTGGCGCTTTCTGAGAACCGCATGAGGCACCTTTTGTAAAGTGACAGCCTCAAAGCTGCCGAGGACGTCTCCAGCTGCGAGAGGCGGCGGGAAGCTTTTGACGCCCCTGCCCGGCGGGACTCTCAGACTTCCAAGAAACACACGAGTCGTTTCTTTCCCTCCTTCGGATCTCTCTCTCTCTCTCGAATGCCTAACGTGGCTTGCTTTAGAGCTGGCTTTGAGTCATCAGGGACCCAGAGAAAGGCCTAATTGGGTCACTTAGTCCAGCCTTCACCTGTCTGCCACAGATCTGTTCTCGCTACTCCATCTTGGAGAGCTTACGTCCGGGCTCCTTTGAAGAAAAGCTGTTTCTTCTCGTTGGCGAAGAGTGGAAAAAAGTTTCTGAGAATTATTAGTGCTGCCAATCGGCCAACTTCTGGTTTTGTTTGCCGGCTGTTTCTCTGGGGGAAGCACAGTTGACTCCCCAGGAGCTTTAGGGGGCAAACCTGTGGGGTCCTTGGTGCTCTCCGAGCCTGGTGGTTTTCTTTCAGACATTTCGTTAGCCAACTAGTTAGCGTCATCAGTGCCAGAAGGGGAGTGGGGTTTGTGGAGTGAAGGAGAAAGGGGGGGAGAGGTGGAGGAGGAGGAAGTGGAAGAGAAGAAGAGGCGGAGGAGAAGGACAACGATTGTGGGGTCCTTGATGCTCTCCGAGCCGGGTGGCTTTCTTGCAGACATTTCATTACCCAACTAGGTAACGTCATCAATGCCAAAGGGCAGTAGGGTTTGTGGAGTGGAGAAGGAGAAGGAGGGAGAAGAGCAGGAGAAGGAGGAAGAAGAGAAGAGGAGGAGGAGAAGGAGGTCAATGACTGTGGTGTCCTTGGTGCTCTCTGAACTGGAGTTTGGTGTTTTTTTTTTTGGCAGATATTTCATTACCTAACGGGGTGACACCACCAGGAGCTTCCTGTAGCGACTATATAAACCTATATAAACCCCACACTCTAGCGCTGTTGATATTCTGATAGAAAAGAATATTTGTAGCTCAGGGTTGAACTGTTGGGCCCCTAAGACCCAATTTCATTGTAAAAGGGCTTGGGGATTGATTTCGTTCAACCAGTGAGAAACTGTGTAGGACACGTTTAAAAGGGAGGAAACGAAGAAATGAGAAAGAAGCCGGTAAAAATGGATTAAGGCCGAGACTGCCGAGACGCGGCTTTTGTGGCTAAGCAAAGCGGTTGGAGATAGCCGTGAACTCATAATTTAGCACAGCTCTGAGGAAACTTGGATATTTTACCCAACTGGTAGAGAAACTTTCTCTGCGGATAGCCTTAGGCTGATCAACTGAATCTTTCAGTTGCCTGTCGGAGATGCTTTAATGTAGATGGGTCTCTTCCGACGAAAACGGACGAAGCTCCGGAGCAGAGCCCTCCCATCGTGCTGAAGCTGGCTCATACCAAAAACTGGAGTACCAATTGAATATTTGTAGCTCAGGGTTCAGCTCTGAGGTCCTTGGTGCTCTCTGAGCTGCCTTGTTTTCTTGCAGATGTTTCTTTACCTGACTAGGTAAAGAAGGGAGAAGGGACAGGGGTTTGTGGAGAGGAGGAGGAGGAAGATTGTGGGGGCGGGTGCTCTCTTCGTTTGTTTTTTTTTTTTTGCTGATGTTTCATCATCAGGAGCCTCCTGTAGCTCCTTATATAAACCCCGCACTCTCTAGCACTGTTGATGTTGCAACAGAAGAGAATATTTGTGGCTCAGGGCTGGACTGTGGGGTCCTTGGGGCCCTCTGAGCGTGGTGGTTTTCTTGCAGACGTTTCATGACCCAACTAGGCAACGCCATCAGTGCAAAGGAGTGTAGAGTTTGCCACTGCACTCATGGAGTTACATAACGAAACATTTGCAAGAAAATCACCAAGTTCAGAGGGGTAAGGAAGGACCCCATAGTCCTCCTCCTCCTCCTCCTCCTCCTCCTCCTCCTCCTCCTCCTCCTCCTCCTCCCCTTAGCAAATCCCACACCCTACTAGCACTGAAGGTGTTACCTAGTTGGGTAATGAAATATTGCAGAAAAACCAGCCAAGCTCAGAGAGTGCCAGGGACCCCCAAGAGGTATTAACTGGCCATATTTTTATGAATCTTCTGCCCTGCTCTTCATCCTTCTCTTCTATGTTTCCTAACAGAACACAAAGTTAGTAGGGAGTGGGATTTGCAGTGAGGAGGAGGAGGAGGAGGATAACTCTGGGGTCCCAGGTGTTCTCTGAGCTTGGTTATTTTCTTACAGACATTTCATCACCCAACTTGGTAACACCATCAGTGCTAGAAAAGGGTGGGGTTTGCTTCGGTTTTATACTATAGTCGCAGGGGTCTTCAAACTTGGCCCTTTTATGACTTGTGGACTTCAACTCCCAGAATTCCTCAGCCAGCATGCCTGGCTGAGGAATTCTGGGAGTTGAAGTCCACAAGTCATAAAAGGGCCAAGTTTGAAGACCCCTGTCTTAAATCTAACAAACAAAATGGAGGCTGGCTGAGGAATTCTGGGAGTTGAAGTCCACAAGTCATAAAAGGGCCAAGTTTGAAGACCCCTGCGTCTAGTGGCTTGCCCTGTCTGTGTTGGCCAGAATGTTCTGAGCTGGTCGATTGGGCTATTATTCCCTTCTTGATTACTTCAGGTCTATTTCTCCTTAACTCGTGTGTTCCTTCTCTATCTTTAATGATTGTTTAGAACATTCCTGAAAATCTGTGGGCCCAGCTGATTGAGGAACGCATGAACCTTGACGACTGTCTCTGCAGCGTACGTACGACGGATAGCATGCAAAGGGAAGAGCTGAGATCTGGCGAATAGGGGTTTGAACCCCCCTCCACCAAAAAATTAACACAGGGAATTGTGGAATTATCAATAGACACAAACCCCCTCCCTCCCCCCCCGTAAAGGAGCTTAAAAGTGGGAGGGAAATCCTGCAGAAATTGTAGGATTCCTTTACAACCGCCCAGCCAGGTTTTATGGCGTGGGACTTGCAAGGCAAGTCGGTATATTTATTACGCTGGAAGAAAAATGTCAAAAAAGATTGTGTGAACTGGGCCTGCCAAGCTTTTTCTGTTCCTTCGCTTTTTTCTTTTATTTCTCCTCCCGGTGCCATTCGGCCGGCCTTAATTGCCCGGCTTTCGTCCCACCTCTTGCCGGTTGGGTTGAGTTTTGTGTGCCTGTGGACACGCTGGGGTTTAAGGCTGTCGCTTGCCTCCTCCAAAGTGCCCCTTCGGGTTGATCGATGGGGCTGCCAGGACCCTGGAGGGCTTGTTCCCCTAATGCAAATGCCGCTAGAATCACCAGACATCACAACGGCGCGGGCTGCGTGTCTTGCAGCACAAGGTCCACCGCAGCCGGCAGCTCGGGTGTGTGTGTGAGGGGGGGCAAAGGTTTCGGCATCCTTGCGCATTACTCAGCTCAGGCCTGGCATCTCCAGGCAACGAAATAAATTTATAGACGCCAAGAGAACTCTGCAGCCAGAAGCCACTTGAAAGCCAGAAGAGCAGGCAGCTGATTTTAAAGAGTAGGCAGCGTAGAGTATATTATATTATATTAGGTAGTCCTTGACTTGGCGACTGAATTTACAACAGCCCCGGAACAAAAAGGGACTTTTTTTGACCCCTTTTCACACTGAACAAACCCTGGTCAGGTGATCCAAATTGTCAACTGGCTCCTATTTATTTATTTTATTTATTTTATTTTATTACATTTCTATACCGCCCTTTCCTGAAGGACTCAGGGCGGTTTACAGGGTAATTAAAAAACCGAAATACAAAAGTTAAAACAGATTTAAAAAGAAAAAATTATATGTGCCCCTGTCAAATAAAACCCCAGTTAAAATAAGATTGATCCTCAGCCTGGGCCAGAGAGCTCGAAGAGCCAGGTCTTCAGGCCCCGGCAGAATGAACGGAGGTCGGGGGCAGTCCTCAGCTCCACTGGCTGCTGGTTCCAAAGGGCAGGCGCCCCCACTGAGAAGGCCCTATCCCTGGGTGTTGCCCACCAGCAATCTCTTACCGGTGGGACCCTGAGAAGACCCTCCCTGTGGGAGCGCACTGGACGAAGGGAACTATTTATGACAGTCCCAGTGTCCTGGGGGAGGGGTGTCACTCGATCCCCCCTTTTGCGGCCTTCTGACAAGCCAAGTCAATGGGGGAGGCCAGACTGACTTAACAACCGTCTTACTATCTTAACAACTGCAGCAGCGGTTCGTAAAATGGGACAAAATCTCCTTACGGGTTTTCCTTGAGCAACAGAAATGTGGGGCTCAGTTGGGGCCGTAAAGTGAGGACCCCCTGCAGCTGGGTGATTTATCCAAGAAGGGATTCCTGGCCCATAGCTTCCCACCCCCCATGGAAGTCTTGAGCACCTGAAGATGCCGATAATGACTCTTTAAGGGCGACCCATGGGGGAGCAACGGTCGATATATACTGTAACTTGGGTTGCCTCCTTCCACACCCCGCTGTTCCATCTCTCTTCCACCCCCCCCACGCTGTCCCTTCCTCCACTCCTCTTCCTCCTCCTCCTCCTCCTCCTCCTTTCCTTCCTCCCCCTCCCCTCTCTGACATCTGTTGGAAGTTGTCCCTCCTGTGATACCATTTCTGCTCGCAGCTGTTTCAGACCTCCGGCTCTGCGCCAGGCAGGCAGGCAGGCAGCCTTGGGGGGTGGGGGGGTGGGGGCGGGAGGGGCGGTGAGGAGTGCCCTGAGCATACAGCCCTTTTGATGTGGGATAAAACAGAAGCCGACCGCTGGGGGGGTTCGGCCGGGGGAACCCAGCGGAATATCAATAAACCTGCGCCAAGCCCGAGCGAGTGGGGTACCTTAGCGGTGGACGTTCGACTGAAGTGTCAAGCTGGTGGATTAATGTATTCTAATTAGGGATTGGCTGGGCTCTCGGCACAGGGAAACCTTGGCAGGGGTGGGGGGTGGGAGAGGGAGAGAGTGACCCATATATCTGTTTTAGAGGGGCTTATTTATAATGTATTAGCCCTGCACTTTGAAATAGGCTTAATTATAGACAACTTGTTTGTCAAGCTACCTTCCATTCCCTCCACGCCTGCCAGCCTTCCTTCCTTCCTTCCTTCCTTCCTTCCTTCCTTCCTTCCTTCCTTCCTTCCTTCCTTCCTTCCTTCCCTCCCTCCTTCCTTCTTTTCTCCTTCCTTTCTCCTGTCTGTCTGTCTGTCTGTCTGTCTGTCTGTCTGTCTGTCTGTCTGTCTCTGTCTGTCTGTCTGTCTGTCTGTCTGTCTGTCTGTCTGTCTATCTATCTATCTATCTATCTATCTATCTATCTATCTATCTATCTATCCATATCTACCTACCTACCTATTCTATATCCATTTATCATCTACCTGTCTATCATCTGTCTGTCTTTCTGTCTCAGGGACCAGGCAGTTGAGTGGTGGGGCTGGTCACACTGTTGACAGCTCGTCTTCTGCTGTGGCCTAATCTCAAACTAGCAGAGGATCTTCACAGACTCACCCACCGGGTCCGTGTTCAGCTTCCGCTTTCGGGATTTCACCAGACCCCCAAGCTCTGAAATCTGAAGCCCTCCGTGGGCTGGTTTGCAGATGCTCCTTAGCGTGAGAGATTAATTTTGCATATCTTGTTCTGCAGGGTTGGATCCTTGAAGGACTTCCTGACAGCCGAGAACTCGCCAGGTCCTTGCAAGTCCGGGGCATCATTCCTAGACATGTCGGTACGGACTCGCCTTCTCAAATTCCCTTCGAACGCTTCCCAGTTCGCACCCAATAGCTTTGAACTGCTACTGCTGGGCACGTGGCGCAATTACAGGACGTCCTCAGTTTACAACCGCAGTGGACCCCAAGGTTCCCATTGCCAAGCAAGTCAGTCGTTAAGTGTGCTTTGCCCTGTTTATCTGCCCTCTCTTGCCACAGCTGTGAAGAGAATCACTGCAGTTGTTTCGTTAGTCACACGGTGGTTAAGCGAATCTGGCTTTCCCCCTTGACGTTGGTTGTCAGATGGTTGCAGAAGGGGGGGTCACGTGACCCCGGGACTCTGCAACCGTCCTAAGTGCATGCCAGTTGCCCAGCATCTCGAATCACGTGACCCTGGGGATGTCGCAAGGCTCACAAAGTGTGAAAAACAGTCCTAAGTTGCTTTTCCCAGTCTACGCCAACGCTTTTCATCCGGAAGCAAGGAAAGGCCTTGTAAGTCGAGGACTAGCCCGTAGAACCCCCAAAGGCGATGAAATACACCTAAAGGTGGATTTCACGCTACCCAAGATAAGACCGAGGAGAACCTCAATGTGATTTAATCTGAAAGTACGGGGTAAAACACACACACACACACATACACACACACACAGAGACCAATTTTCAGCCTGGCACTGCTAACGTTCTCCTCAATTATTTCTTCCAGTGGTGCTCTACGCTCCCGATATCGTGCTGATCGAGCGGAATCTGGGAAAGAGGGTGGATGAACTCACCGGAGGTACATCTTAAGGGGGGGGCACTTTTCGCGGTTGAGGCCGTGGCAGTTCCGCAACGATGGAAATCGACAGTGAGAAAAGCAAAGCTTTGGGGCAAAGCTTCACAGTCTGATCCGTCAGGCTGCAGCCTGGCCCTGTCCGATGTTTGGAGAGCGGATCTTGTCAAAGTCCCTCATCCTATCAGACAGGCCTCCCCTCCCCACGGTCCCGGTGAGGTGGCTGAGATCTGGGTCTTGTTTGTTTGTTTGCTAAACTTTAAAATCCACCGTTGGGTGGTATTTTTATTTAGCAGAATCACAGAGTTGAAAGGGACCTCGGAGGTCTTCCAATCCGACCCCTTGCTCAAGCAGGAGACCCTATCCCATTTCAGACAACGACCAAGATCAACTGGACAGTAAAAGAAAGGGAAGAAGCATCCGAGTTTACCGAATAACAGAGTTGGAAGGGACCTCGGAGGTCATCTAGTCCCGCCCCCTGCTCAAGCAGGAAACCCTATCCCATTTCAGACAAATGGCTATCCAATCTCTTCTTCAAAACCTCCAGTGATGAAGCCCCCACAACTTCCGGAGGCAGGTTGTTCCACTGGTTAATTGTTTTGTCAAGAGAGTCCTCCTTAGTTCTAGGTTGCTTCTCTCCTTGGTTAGTTTCCATCCGTTGCTCCCACAAAAGAGGGGGTCAGCCCATTCTCCAAAACACCCAGAAGGCAGGACAAGAAGCAACGGATGGAAACTAACCAAGGAGAGAAGCAACCTGGAACTAAGGAGAAACTTCCTGACAGTTAGAACAACTAACCAGTGGAACCACCTGCCTCCAGAAGTTGTGAATGCTCCAACACTGGAAGTTTTGAAGAGGAGACTGGACAGCCATTTGTCTGAAATGGTATAGGGTTTCCTGCCTGGGCAGGGGGTTGGACTAGATGACCTCCAAGGTACCTTCCAACTTTATTATCTAACTTTTATTCATTAAATATGAAACCCAGTCAACTGAACACTCAAATTGACTGGCACTAATGGTTGACACGGGTATTATTATTATTATTATTATTATTATTATTATTAGCCAAGAATAAGATTGGTTTGCAAGTTGAATGTTTTTCCCCCCCAGAATTTAAGTCAAGTCTCTCTCATGCCTGGTCTTTATCTTTTAACACCAGAGGTGTATCACACCACTTTTGATTGGCCCACTGACGAAGACGTCCGTTGGCGTTTGAAGGCGCCCAGAGGCATATCTGAAAAAGAGACCGCTCAGAGGTTGCTGGAATATCACCGAAACTTCCCAGGGATCGTTCAATCCTTTGGGAAATCCATGAAGTTAATCAACGCAGACCAACTCTGTGCAGATGCCTTCTGGCAAGGTAGGAGCAGGTCGGACACACCTTCACGTATGAGTCCTCCTTGGAATAGAATGGTGTCAATCAGTGGACTGGTGTTTTTTCAACCTGGGCAACTTGAAGATGGGTGGACTTCAGCTCCCATCCTTGTCCTACAGAACAAGAGAGTAGGAAGCCATCTTGTAGGTCTTCTAGTCCAACCTCCTGCTGAAGCAGGAAGCCCTATGCCATTTCAGACAGATGGTTGCCCAATCTCTTCTTAAAAACCTCCAGTGATGGAGCACCCACAACTTCTGGCGGCAAGTCGTTCCCCTGGTTAATTGTTCTGACTGTCAGGGAATTTCTCCTTAGTTCTAGGTTGCTCCTCTCCTTGATTAATTTCCATCCGTTGCTTCCAGTCCTGCTTTCAAGTGCTTTGACCCCCCTCTTCTTTGTGGCAGCCCCTTAGACATTGGAAGACTGCTATCATGTCACCCCCTCATCCTTCTCTTTGTTAGAATTGGCCATACCCAATTCCTGCAAACGTTCTTCGTATGTTTTAGCCTCCAGTCCCATCATCATCTTTGTTGCTCTTCTCTGCACATTTCCCAGAGTCTCCAAATCTTTTTTTTTATATATATATCATGGCAACCTAAACTGGATGACGTTTTTCCAAGTGTGGCCTTGCCAAGACATTATAAAGTGGTACCAACACTTCTCGTGATCTTGACTCTAACCCTCTGTTAATGCAGCCTCGGATTGCCTCGGCTTTTTTGGCTGCTGCAGCACCCTGCTGGCCCACGTTTAAGCGATCGTCCACTAGGATTCCAAGATCCCTCTTGCCAGAATTCTCCAGCCCACCTGCTTTCTGGGAGTTGAAGTGACTTCTTTCCTTCGCTGTGGGCCCTTTAGTAGGCAAACGGAGAAATTGCTTGTTCTAAAGTTGGGTGTTGTTTTTTTTAAATAAAAATAATAATTGCTTTATTCCCAAGCGTGTGCCACTGACAGCCTCTTTCTACGACTTCAGTCTTGGGGAAAAAAGGCCTCTCCCTCCTTTCAAGGCCTCTTATTTTTCTAAGGTATAAAACAAGGCAGCCGAAGTTTATCTTTGGAATTTACAGATTAATTACCTCTAAATTACTTAATTAAATTTAAAAGTTCACATCATCGTTCATAAACAATTCATGCCTTGGATGGCAAATGCATGCCTGCAGCCTGAATATTAATTATGGTTAATTAATAATGCAGTGAGAGAAATTGAAAATTGGAATGATAAAACAAACAAACAAACTTCCTTTCCCCCCCCCCCTTCCAGCGGAGGCATCAAGCATCTCTAGATTCTTTCTTTCTTTCTTTCCTTTTTTTTCTTTCTTTTTTTTTTTTAAAAAAAAGAATAATTAGAAGTGGAGTCTGGGGGATCATTACTTCTAATTAACTTGGTTATTTACTGCAAATTAAGCCTCATTTGTAAGCAGGCTGGTTACCCGGATAACTTTGTATCTTGGATATGGCGGCTTGGGGGCGAAGAGAAATAAGCTAGTTCTAGTTAGCCAATGTTTCAGTTTGTGTTCACAAACTCGGAGCAACTTGGAATCCGTGTTGCGAGTATCTGTAAGTATCAACGCTTCAGCAAGTTTCTTTCACCACTCAAGGATGCAGTGTGTAAACACGAGACTTTGGAGGGAAAATTGTATGTCACGGGATAGGATGAGGACCCAGATTGTTGGGGGCAATAAGCTGACTTTGTAATAATGCCGCTTGGGGTGTGTGTGTGAAAGCCCTAATAAGCAGGCATATACATAGAATGAAGGCTACTGCTAAGCTTGTAAGCCACCCTGAGTCTTCGGAGAAGGGTGGGATATAAATGGAATTAAAATAAATAAATAAAATAAAAATAGAGGGAACGGGTCCTTGATATGTATTAGATGTGTATTGCCAGCAGTCAACACCCAGATAAGCAGAGGTGCACTCCAAGATTAACACTAGAGCAGACATGTCAAACAAAAGGCCCGGGGGCCGGATCCGGCCCGCGAAGTGGTTTCATGCGGCCCGCGAAGCCATCCTGGAAACAGTGAGGGAACGGCCCCCACTGCCTTGGCCCTGGCCCAGAGACCCTCCTCCTGCCAGAGACCCTCAGATCTGTCCCACTCCTGCCCAGGCACCCTTAATGCAAATGATGTAGAGCTGGCCACACCCACCCAGTAGGCCATACGCACTCCAGCCACGCCCACCCAGTAGGCCACGCCCACCCTGGCCACACCCACCCGGCCCCCTGAGGGCAACCGCAATGCTGATGCGGCCCTCCATGAAATTGAGTTTGACACCCCTGCGCTAGAGCAACAATCAAGCAGTAAAAAATGCACCAACCAAGGAGCTACCAAATCAGACAAACAAGTTAACAATACACAACAGCCTAATCAAGGAACTACCCAAGACCAACACAGACAGGGCAACTCATTGCTCCTTGAATGGAATAACAAGAGATGGAAGGGACCTTGGAGGTCTTCTAGTCCAACCCCCTGCATAGGCAGGAAACCTTACACTATTTCAGACAAAGTAGAGCATTGTTTTCTGCAAGGAAACAACCCAGCTCAGAGAGCGCCGAGGACGCCTGACGTCAACGCCTGAGCTACAAATATTCTCCTTTACGACGGTAGTACTCTTTTTTTTTCAAAATAGTTCTTTCGCATGTCCGACAACCACCTCAGACGCACGCTCCGTTTTCACCGCGGATTCTTCTCTGCGGACCTCCAGGATCCGGGAAAAGTTTGCAGGCAGCTTTGCTCGCGCAGAAATACGGCCTCATCAATGGTTGGTGTTCCCTAAATATCCCTTTTCTTTGGTTGTTTGTTTCTTTATGCACTCTACGCTCTACCGTTAATCTTCTCGATTTACGATCGCAATTCCCATTCCTAAGCAAGGCTGTTGTTAAATGAGTGGCGCGCTGCCCGGGGAATTCTGGGAGCTGAAGTCCAGACCTCTTCAAAGCATGCTAGCTTGGGAACTCTGGGAGTTGAAGCCCACCCATCTTAAAGCTGCCAATTTCAAGAAAAAAAAAATTGCTGCTTTGATCGGTCACTAAACGAACGGCTGTAAGTCAAGGACTACCTGTGCAGCATCACAGACTTGGAAGGGACCTCGGAGGTCCTCTAGTCCAGTCCCCTGCTCAGGCAGGAGACCCTAGACCACTCTGGGCAAATGGCTGACCAATCTTTTCTTGAAAGCCTCCAGTGATGCTTCGTTGGAGAACTACCAGATGTTCTTCTGGTGAGCAGCCAGACTTGGGAAGTCCTACAAAGAAAATCCCCAAAGTTTGTTAGTAACCAGTCTCTTCCAGCCAGAAAATTACACGGGTGGATTCGTAAACACTCCCTCAAGTCAAACTGGGATGATTTTAATTTTTTATCCTCCTGTGGACTGTTCAAATGTCAACGCAGAGATCGGAGGAGACGACTAAAGTCGCGTCCCAGGAGTTTTGAGTGCTTTGGGAGAACTTTTTCCACCCAGCGCAACTCAGATCTTCTTCTCTGCAAGTTCCTTCCGTCATTATAAGTTTGTGATCGGTGAGAAGCCCACCGGCTGCTCTCCTGCGTGTCCCTGTGCCTTATTTGGATGAGTATCTTTCTCTCTCTCTCTCTCTCTCTCTCGACCTTACAAAATGAAAGTGACAAGGGGGGGGGGAGAGAAGAAAACTTCCTATTCTTTTTTATTTTGTATTCTTCCTTGCTTTTGTTTGGTACAGCAAGAGAGAGAGAGAGAGAGAGAGAGAGAGAAACCCCATGGCTTTTATATTATTCAGTGTGCCTTTTTTCCACATCTAGCTTTTTTATTATTATTATTATTTTGCTTTTCGTTATTCTGTTCTCCTCTCCCATCTTCTCAGAGCTCCCCTTTCTCCCTCCCTCCCTCTCTCTTTTCTTTTTCCCCCTTTTTAAAAATTAACCTTCTTTTCCTGTTTCTACTTGAGCTTCCCTTTCTCTTCTTTCCTTCCACCCTTCCTCCCTCCCTCTTTTTCTTTTCTTTCCCCCCTTCCTTTTTAATAATTAACCTTCTCTTTTTCTGTTTCTCCTTTTCCTCACTTGACTTCCTCCTTCCTTCCTTCCTTCCTTCCTTCCTTCCTTCCTTCCTCCCTCCCTCCCATTCTCATTTTCCTTCCTTCCTTCCTTCCTTCCTTCCTTCCTTCCTTCCTTCCTTCCTTCCTTCCTTCCTTCCTCCCTCCCTCCCTCCCATTCTCATTTTCCTTCCTTCCTTCCTTCCTTCCTTCCTTCCTTCCTTCCTTCCTTCCTCTCCTCTCTTTCCTTCCTTCCTTCCTTCCTTCCTTCCTTCCTTCCTTCCTTCCTCCCTCCCATTCTCATTTCCTTCCTTCCTTCCTTCCTTCCTTCCTTCCTTCCTTCCTTCCTTCCTTCCTTCCTTCCTTCCTCTCCTCTCTTTCCTTCCTTCCTTCCTTCCTTCCTTCCTTCCTCTCCTCTCTTTCCTCTCCTTCCTTCCTTCCTTCCTTCCTTCCTTCCTTCTCTCCCTCCCTCCGTCTCTCCTTTCTTCCTTCCTTCCTTCTTTCCCTTCCTCCCTCCCTCCTTTTCCCCCCCTCTTTTAAAAAAAATTAACCTTGTCTTTTTCTGTTTCTCCTTTTACTCACTTGAACTCCTTCCTTCCTTCCTTCCTTCCTTCCTTCCTTCCTTCCTTCCTTCCTTCCTTCCTTATTCCCCTTCCTCCCTCCCTCCTTTTTTTCTCCCCCCCCCCTCTTTAAAAAAAATTAACCTTGTCTTTTCCCATTTCTGCTTCTTCTCAGTTTGCTGTGCACAAATGCTTAAGGAAGCTGCCACCAGCGATAACAGACTCGGGAAGTTCATTAAGCCTTACCTGGATGGAGGATGGCCAGGTAAGGAAAAGGGTGGCAGGTTTGTGGAAGTGAATAACCGCCGGCTTTTTGCCAGAGGACAAAAGAAAGTCGAATCACCTTGCCAACGTTTGTTCCTGGGGACGGGTCCCTATAAGACTAATCCAATTAATTCGAAGGTCCATTTTTATTAATTCTGAGCTTAATTCTCCCAAGTGGGGAGAAGGTTTATCTCATTTATTTTTCTTATTTATGTAAAATATTTCTACAAATAATTCCTGTTTCCCTCCCAAAAATAACATCCCCGTGAAGTGGGTTTGGCTGAGAGAGAGGGACTGGCCCAAAGTCACCCAGCCGGCTTTCGTGCCTAAGGCAGGACTAGAACTCACCGTCACCTGGTGATTGGCCCAAAGTCACCCAGCCGGCTTTCGTGCCTAAGGCGGGACTAGAACTCACCGTCTCCTGGCGATTGGCCCAAAGTCACCCAGCCGGCTTTCGTGCCTAAGGCGGGACTAGAACTCACCGTCTCCTGGTGATTGGCCCAAAGTCACCCAGCCGGCTTTCGTGCCTAAGGCGGGACTAGAACTCATCGTCTCCTGGCGATTGGCCCAATGTCACCCAGCCGGCTTTCGTGCCTAAGGCGGGACTAGAACTCACCGTCTCCTGGTGATTGGCCCAAAGTCACCCAGCCGGCTTTCGTGCCTAAGGCGGGACTAGAACTCACCGTCACCTGGTGACTGGCCCAAAGTCACCCAGCCGGCTTTCGTGCCTAAGGCGGGACTAGAACTCACCGTCTCCTGGTGATTGGCCCAAAGTCACCCAGCCGGCTTTCGTGCCTAAGGCGGGACTAAAACTCACCGTCTCCTGGTGATTGGCCCAAAGTCACCCAGCCGGCTTTCGTGCCTAAGGCGGGACTAGAACTCACCGTCTCCTGGCGATTGGCCCAATGTCACCCAGCCGGCTTTCGTGCCTAAGGCGGGACTAGAACTCACCGTCACCTGGTGACTGGCCCAAAGTCACCCAGCCGGCTTTCGTGCCTAAGGCGGGACTAGAACTCACCGTCTCCTGGTGATTGGCCCAAAGTCACCCAGCCGGCTTTCGTGCCTAAGGCGGGACTAGAACTCACCGTCTCCTGGCGATTGGCCCAATGTCACCCAGCCAGCTTTCGTGCCTAAGGCGGGACTAGAACTCACCGTCTCCTGGTGATTGGCCCAATGTCACCCAGCCTGCTTCTCCTGCCTAAGGCGGGACTAGAACTCACCGTCTCCTGGTGACTGGCCCAAAGTCACCCAGCCGGCTTTCCTGCCTAAGGCGGGACTAGAACTCACCGTCCCTGGTGACTGGCCCAAAGTCACCCAGCCGGCTTTCCTGCCTAAGGCGGGACTAGAACTCACCGTCTCCTGGTGACTGGCCCAAAGGTCACCCAGCCGGCTTTCCTGCCTAAGGCGGGGACTAGAACTCACCGTCTCCTGGTGACTGGCCCAAAGTCACCCAGCCGGCTTTCCTGCCTTAAGGCGGGACTAGAACTCACCGTCTCCTGGGCTGCCCAAAATAACAACCAGATAAATCAACCTGGTCTTTTTGGCAAAGAAGGAAAAAAACAGTCTTCTTGTCTGCCCCAGAGTTTCACCCTGCTTTTTTTTTGCCCTAAAATCGAAAAGGGAGACCACTCAAAACCACCCATTTTCACCAAGCTCTGTTTTGCCTTGCCTTTTTTTTTTTAAAAAAAAGGAATCATATTTAAATTACTTTCCGGTGGGAGAAATTCTTTTGACTCGTGCTGGAGAAGTGAGCAGGAACAGGATGGGAATTTGGGAATCTGAGGCCCCCCACCACCACCACACACCTTTATTTTACTACAAACGAGAAAGAAACAGGATGATTCCTTTGATCCGAGGGCTTCTTTTTATTTCCTTTTATTCTTCTTGATTTGAAGAGTGGCCTCTACCGTTTGGGAGATTTGGGATCACCCATTTGGTTCACCCTCCACATCCACCCCCACCTTGTCTCTAAACAGTCCTCTACCGAGAGTAAATTCTCCCCCCCCCTGCATTTCCTCTGCTTCATTTTATTAATTTTCAATATATATATACAGTATCTAAAGGGTTTTGAGAAAGACATAATTTATCCAGCCTCTCGGCGAGTTGAAAGGCTAGGTAAATTTTCCTGTCTAAGAGGTAAGCTTGGGTTTTATTTTCTCTTCATTTGGTGAAGAAAAAAAAAGAAAGAAAGAAAA
>NC_139529.1:6338252-6389140 GCF_947247035.1 Vipera ursinii | reverse complement strand
TCCCTTTGATGTGGAAATAGGACAGTTTGAATCCGTCGAGTTTAATTTTTCACAAGCTGTAAGGGCTGTGTAGTCGTACTTCCTCATTTTAGTTTGTGTGTGTGTGTGTGTGTATGTGAGAGAGAGAAAGAGGGAGAGAGAGAGAGAGAGAGAGATGGTAGACTAGAGGGAAAAACTTGTTCGTTTTCTCTCTCTCTCTCTTTCTCTCTCTCTCCCTCTCTTTCTCTCTCTCTTTCTCTTTCTCTCTCTTTCTCTCTCTTTCTCTCTTTCTCTCTCTCTCTCTCTCTCTCTCCCTCTCTCCCTCTCTCTCTCTCTCTCTCTCTCTCTCTCTCTCTCTCTCTCTCTCTCTCTCTCTCTCTCTCTCTCTCTCTCTCTCATTGTTAGAGGTTTTTTTTTCCCCCCCGCTGAAAGAGAAGGAAGAACAGCCAAAGTGTTTTTCCTTCTGGTTCGGTAAAATTTGATAGTTTGGAGAATATTTATATTTCTATGGTCTAGGCTGGATCTTTTTTCTAGTTTGCATCCTGCCTTTGGTATTTTTACCTCAGTATTTTTACTAAAGGCAGCAGACATACCCCAAAAGACCTTTCCTCTTCCCATTTTCCCCACAACAACATCCCTGAGAGGTAGGTTGGACTGAGAGGAAGGCACTGGCTCAAAGTTGCCCAGTTGGTTTTCATGCCTAAGGAGGAACTAGAACTCACCGTCTCCTGGTGATTGGCCCAAAGTCACCCGGGCAGCTTTCATGGCTAAGGCGGGATTAGAACTCACCGTCTCCTGGTGATTGCCCCAAAGTCACCTACCTGACTTTCATGCGTAAGGCAGGACTAGAACTCACCGTCTCCTGGTGTGATTGGCTGTATGAGAATTGGTTGGGTCAATCACATGACCCGGGGACGCTACGACCGTCGTAAACACACGCTGGTTGTCAAGCTCCCAAATTTCGATAACGGTGACCGTGAGGACGCTGTAACAATCGTAAGGGCAAGAACCAGTTGTAAATCCTTTTTTTTCTTCAGTGTAGTTGTAAATTCTAATGGTTGTAAGTTGACGATTGCCTTTAGAACTTGGCAATGGCCCTTAGATTTATATACCGCTTCAGAGTGCTTTGCAGCCCTCTCTAAGGGGTTTACAAAGGTCAGCCTATTTCCCCACCCCGCCAATAATCTGGGTCCTCATTTGACCAACCTTGAAAGGATGGGAGGCTGAGTCAACCTTATCAATCAATTGGAAGAAATTTGGAAGGGACCTTGGAGGTCTTCTAGTCCAGCCCCCTGCTCAAGCAGATGACCCTAAACCATTCCAGAACAAATGGCTGTCCCGTCTCTCCTGAAACACCTCCAGTGATGGAGCACCCACAACTTCTGGAGCCAAGTCATTCCAGGGATCAATTGTTCTCTTTGTCAGGAAATTCCTCCTTAGTTCCAGGTTGCTTCTCTCCTTGATCAGTTTCCATGCCTTGTTTCTTGTCTCGCCTTCAGTTGTTCAGTCCTGACCTTGAGCCCGTCAGGATTGAATTCCTGCAAATAACAATAATAAAGTTGGAAGGGACCTTGGAGGTCATCTAGTCCAACCCCTGCTCAGGCAGGAAACCCTATCCCATTTCAGACAAAGTGACTGTCCAGTCTCCCTCTTAAAAACTTCCAGTGTTGGACTGGAAGGTATTATTTTGTATTTGAATAATCATTGATATGATATATATATATATGTATGTTTGGAATTTACCTATATGAGTTAAAGTTTGATAGTTTGAATAGTTTAGGATTGTTTGTGTAAGTTAGATCATGATTGTTTGTATTTTTATACCTTGTGTTATGGTATTAGATTGGAAAGTATTATTTTGTATTTGTATAATTATTGATATGATATATATATATATATGTTTGGAGTTTTTTTATATGAGTTAAAGTTCGGTAGTTTAAATAGTTTAGGATTGTTTGCGTAAGTTAGATTATGATTGTTTGTATTTTTATACCCTGTATTTTGCTCTGGGAAGCGGGGGGGGGGGAGGGGAAAGGGAGGGAGGGGTTGGGGAGGGTTGGGGAGGGGGAAGAGGGTGGGAGGGGAGGGGGTTGGGAGGGGTTTTTTTCTTTTTTTGGTTTGTTAAAGATAAAATGTATTGTAAAACTTTTAATAAAAAAAAAACTTCCAGTGTTGGAGCATTCCCCGCTTCTGGATTCTGCCCCATTCTAGTCTGCATTCTGCACCACTCACGCACAGCTCTCTTGTGAGTGTTCTCTCACTGATGGTTTTCAACAACAGATGGTCCAGAACGGTCTAGGCCTAGGGTCTCCTGCTTGTGCAGCGGGTTGGACTAGAAGATCTCCAAGGTCCCTTCCAGCCCTATAGATTCTATCGTCCATCTTTCTTCTCCTGCAGGACGTTTATACTGCCGGTAGGTGGTGCTAAATAATCGATAAAACTGCTCCGCCAGGCCAGTTTTCCCACTGATTGCTGATGTTGTGTTTATTACCGGCACATCACAGGCAGCGCGTTTAAAGCGCGCTGCCTGGCAAAGCCGCAGTTGGTTGGATTCAAAAGCCGGAAAAACAGCGGTGGTGTTAAGAAAATAATGATGGCCTGAGTTATCTCCCGTGCTTATTATGTTGACCACAGTTTGAAGTTTTCTGAACTTTGGTTTCCAGTAGAGACCGTAGTTTGCATGCAGCCCCGTCAAGCGGTCTCCCAGACGAAGGGTGGCTTCAGAAGTGCACTTCAAAGCTGGAATTTTCCAGAAGTCTCAGCTCAAGGGGAAAAAAAAGAAAAGAAAAGAAAGAAAATAAATAAAAGAAAGCCACCCACGGAGAGACCAACAATGCAGAGGGTGGGGGGTGGAAATCAGTTTGGAAAAAGCACAAAGGAAAATGACTCTTGTAGGCTGAAGCAAACTCATCACGTTCATTTAGGGTGGAACGAAGCTTCCAAGAGGGCTTCATGAAAAGGTTAGAAGAGGCGTCCCCTTGAGACCATCATAGGTGGGAAGATGTTCTGGACCCTGGTCCTCAGGGTTTCCACTCTCTTGTCTTTCTCAGACAGAAAGAGGCCGTGGGCAACGATCTTGACCTCTCGTAACCTCGCCAGGTTTGAAATTATGACAGTTTTTTTTTTTTAATGGCTTGTAAAGAGGCCGATTTATCACACGTTCTAAAGATGACCCGTTGCCCTCAGGACAGATGTACCCCTGAAGCGAATTAAAATGAAAATTAGTTCCGGATCTTTTTTTTTCTTTTTCTTTTTCTTTATCTTCCTTTCCTTTAAAGGTTTAAGGTTGGCATGCTTAAGAAGAAATAAAAGACATTTCCTGCAGATTTCCAAGGCCTGGAATTGTTTGCTTTGGGCTGAGAGCTATGTGTGTGTGAATCTGCTGACTGATCCCCAAACCATTGTTAAGGAAAACAAAACAATTCAGAGAGAACAAACCGTAGCAGAACAAAACAAAACGGAACCCAATCAAGACAAAACAAAACAAATCAGAACAAAAGAAAACTACTCGGAGAGAACAAACCATAGCAGAACAAAACAAAACAGAACCCAATCAAGACAAAACAAAACAAATCAGAACAGAACAAAACAAAACACCAAACAGAAGAAAAAACATGGATGTTGTGAATTCTGAGCTGCACAAGATTCTGTTACTGATGGCTGTTAAGGATTTGTTAATCAACCCCAAGATGTTTTTAAACAGATAGTCTTCGACTCACATTTATTTAGTGACTGTTCAAAGTTACAACCGAACTGAAACAAATGGGACTTGCAGCTTGTCCTCACACTTATGACTGTTGCAGCATCCCCTGTGTATTTTCGTTGGATTCTTGACAAAGAATGCTAGGCACAATCTGAAGAAGTGTGCGACAAACGACGAATGGAATAAGTCCAGTCACATTCAGCACCCTGGAGAGCTCCTTCAATAGGAGATGTTGCTCCAGCAAAGAGCCCAGTCTAATTCTTTGCACATTTCCCCTGCTGGATGGATTCCTGCATTTCCCACTTCACCCAGGTTGGTTTCATCCAGATGTGCTGAAGCTACAACAGCCAGGAGCCCCACCTCATTTTGGGGAAGGAACCTCCTGTAACCATCCTCATTGTCTACTTCCCAACGTGTCTCACAAAAGAACACTTCCAAACTTTGTGGTCAGCAGGAAGACAGGTGGTTTTTCTCCCCTGGAGGATTCCAATAACATTAAACGAACCTGACCTTTGTGGAATAACCAGATGTTCTGCTCTTGCACTTTGCTGAATTTAGAGATGACACACCAAGCCAGCCGAAGTACCCCTTGGCAGTCGGCTAGTAATCAGGGCAAGATGTTAACTGTCAAACCCTGAGTTCAACCCTCAGGCATCTGAATTAATGATGGAAGGATTTAGACCTACTGGGAGAAGGAGAGGGGAACATATCTAAGACGAGGAGAAAAACTAAGTGGGCCAGGGGATCAAAGAAACCCCCCCCAACTTTCAGCACCAAGGAATGGACAGCTCCTCCCAGCCTTGTCCCAAAGAAGACCATCCAGGGCTCATGAATATCAAGGACTTATAGATTTAGAAGGTAGGCAAATACAGGTCAAAAGCACTTCCATCTTTATAGAAAGCGAAGATATCGAACAAAAAGCTTCAAATCGGACCGGCGCGAAGGGAGCATCAGGTGTGTGTGTGTGGGGGGGGTTTGCTCCAGTTCTCATTATAGATCTCTGCTTTCGGCTCGGGGCGTCGACCTGTTTTGAAGTTCGTTACAGATCCATCCATTCAGCCTTCCGATAGTGAGCCTTTCGGAAGAGAGGACGAGAGGCTCTCCTGTGAAAAACAACAACAACAACAACAGCAACAAAATCTCCCTGGCTGCCCGATGCAAAGATGCCATTTGGGAAGCTGCGAAGCAGTTTTAGTTTCGCTTAGGAGTGGCCAACGTGCTTTTGGCAACGCTGCCCACATCTGAGGCAAGGAGACGGAGGAGTGGACAGGAGAGAAGCATCATTGAATAAACTTTCAGTTTTCCTTATTTTATTTTATTTTCCCTTTTAAAGGCCAGGTTTCTAGTCCGCAGTATCATCTTACAGGCCGGGAAGTGCAAAAACCTAGCGGGCGAGAGAGGCTGAAACCTGCACAAGGTTTCGGATAAAAAGAAACCAGCAGCTTGACAATTTGGGCCCCCTCCTGATCCCTGGAAAGCCTGGCAGTTGACAACTTCATTTGACCGTTCCAAGCTCAGCCTCTCACCCTAGTTGTTCGCTTGAGGCCAAGCCATGCAGGAAGAAGCTGTTTTGTTTACCCTCATGGCAACGACAACAACACTCTTTCGTGGCCAGCCGGTGGTTGCTGACAACCTCACGGAAGCCTCTTATGAACAAAGAGGCCATTGACTCCGCCTGCCTCATTTGTTTTTAGCAACAGAAACGGACGTCGACGGGCAGTTTTCTGCCTGCTTTGCGAGCCGGGCTGTTTGTTCTCCTCAAGGGCAGCTTGTGTTTTATTTATTCACAGAATATCAGGGTTGGAAAGGTATTTAGAGGTCTTCTAGTCCAGCCCCCTGCTTGACCAGAAAACCCTGTACTGTTTCAGACAATTGGCTGTCCAACCTCTTCTTAAAAACCTCCGGCGATGAAGCGCCCACAACTTCTGGAGGCAGGTTGTTCTGCCGATTGATTGTCCGCACCGAGAGGAAATTACTCCTTAGTTCCAGGTTGCTTCTCTCCTCGATCGGTTTCCATCCTTTGCTTCTTGTCCTGCCCTTCTGGTGCTTTGGTGAATAGCTTGACCCACCCACCCCTCTTCTCTGTCATAGCCCCTCAAAGATTAGAAGACTGCTAACATGTCACCCCAGTCCTTCTCTTTGTTAGACTAGACATAACTTGCTCCGTCAATCACGGATCGAACACATCCAGTCCCCTAATCACCTTTGTTGCTCTTCTCTGCACTTAATTATTAAGGAAAGTTATACGGAGAGCCACTTCATTCTTAGTGACTCTGGGCAGCTTGCAAGTATAAAACCCCAATAATAATAATAATAAAACCCCACCAGCCTGGTGACAGCAATCAGACACGCTGCTTGATGGGCTCCGTTTCACTCAATTGTAATAAGTCGAGGACTATCTGTAGAGGGTCCCCTGCTCGGGGTCCCTTCCAACCTATTATTCTGTGTTGTATGCCTGTGTTCTTGGTCCTGCTAGATCAGGGGTCTTCAAACTTGCCTCTTTTATGACTTCTGGACTTGGGCTCCCAGAATTCCTCAGCCAGCGTGCCTGGCTGAGGAATTCTGGGAGCCCAAGTCCACAAGTCATAAAGGGGGGGCCAAGTTTGAAGACCCCTGTGCTAGATAGACCTCCTTAGGAGAGAGGATCTGGAGTGTTCCCCACCTCCCCATTCCGAGGGGTTTCTTTCGACCCCTGAAAGGCTATCATGGAATATTGGTCTTGAAGGCTCCAGGTTGGGTCTCAACCTGTCTGCCCATCCCGAAGCCCAGAGAAACAACGGTAGGAAAAGCGAGCATGTTGGCCTCATCCCAAAGAGCTACCCTTACATTCCAAATCAGGGCATTTGTGTGTGAGACTAAGATGTTAAATTGGGACCGAAGGCATCCCTTTCCTTTGCCGATGTCGTTTGCAGCTTCCCGCCGCTTCGCTTCCTGTTATCCACTGACGGCAGACCTGATCAGATCTCTTTTCTTGTTCCTCCTCTAGTGCCCGACAAGATTGTCGTCAAACTCCTGTCAAAACGGATCAACAGACTGGATTGCTACGTTCGAGGCTGGGTCCTGCACGGTTTCCCGAAAGATGAAGACCAAGCCAAACGTATGCCGGGCGCCGGGATCTATCCGAACAGGTAATTTGACTTCTTTCCTTCTACGTCTGGAGGATGGCAGCCAATCTTTCCTTCATGGAATAGTGGTCTCTGAGCTGGGTGGTTTTCTTGCAGACGTTTCTTCACCCAACTAGGTAGCATCATCAGTGTTAGAAGGGAGTGAGATTTACGGAGAAGAGGTGGAAGAAGAGGACTGTGGGGTGCTTGATGCTCTTTGAGCTGGATGGTTTTCTTGCAGACGTTTCTTCACCCAACTAGGTAACACCATCATTGTTAGAAGAGAGTGGGAGGAGGAGGAGGAGGAGGAGGAGAACGACTGTGGTGTTCTTAGTGCTCTCTGAGCTTGTTGTCTTGCAGACATTTCTTCACCTAACTAGGTAACATCAGCAGCCTTAGAAGAGAGTTGGATTGGTCTCATTGTTGTTGTTAGTTGCGAAGTCGTGTCTGACCCATCGCGATCCTATGGACAACATTCCTCCAGGCCTTCCTGTCCTCTACCATCTTCTGGAGTCCATCTAGGCTCACGCCTACTGCTTCAGTGACTCCATCCAGCCACCTCCTCCTCTGTCGTCCCCTTCTTCTCTTGCCCTCAATCTTTCCCAGCATGATGCTCTTCTCCAGTGAGTCCTTCCTTCTCATTAGGTGGCCAAAGTATCTGAGTTTTAGCTTCAGGATCTGGCCTTCTAAAGAGCAGTCAGGGTTGATCTCCTCTAGGACCGACCGGTTTGGTCGCCTTGCAGTCCAAGGGACTCGCAGGAGTCTTCTCCAGCACCACAGTTCAAAGGCTTCAATTCTTTGAAGTCTCATTGTATATATCTGCTTATCTGGGTTTTTATTGCTGATGAGTCGACGTGTTGGTCTCTTTGTTTCCTTTCTGGTGATCCGAATTGTCTCTTTGGAATGTTGTGTAGACAAACAACATCCACCTGTGCTTCTTTAAGGGCCAGATCTGCCCTTCAAGAGAATGGGGGTAAGAGACACACCAGCCCTTCCACGAAAAGGAGGTGAGAAAGGAACCATTTGTAAAATGGCAGGTAGCTACTCTGGGTGGAAGCTGGGGTTGTAAATCACTTGCTTCTGACACAGGGTACAAAACACTCGACCTGCAGAGTGAAGTATGTTTCTAACACCATGAGGAAGGAGAGAGGAAAAAAAAGATCCTCTTGAAATAGAATTAGTGCTAAGGAATCAATCTAGCCACAGAAGCAGACAGGTATATATATCAAACCCAATTGCAACCCTGCCTCTTGCTCATTTTTAGGGCAGCCCGGGTTGCTGAAATTAGGTTAAACTAAATTTACATCGATATCAAAGTTTATGAAAGCCCCCTTCAAATCCCTAAACAAAGTTATTGGTGGAAAGGCCGGCTTCTTCTGCCTTGGGATCGGCAGCTCGACCTCTCTGGCTGATCCAAAAAAATAAAATAAGCAGAAATTACCGTTGGGGCCTCAATCCGTGCGTCTGTTTCTTAGAAGTAATAAATGCCCCCCCCCTCCTTCAGATCCCGTGTTTTATTTGACTTCCATCTCATAAACCTGCCGCAAATACTACTAAATTATATAACAGGGAACTGCATCAGTCTCTGGCCTCTTTCAATTTATGGAAAGAAAGACGAAAGCAGCCAATAATTGATAGCCGTGAAGAATGAGGGGGGGGGAAAAAAACCAAAAATCAAGTTATTTGAGGGAAGTGGGCGAGAGAAACAAATTGGGCTATAAAATTTCTTAATATGTAATCATAAAACAGGCAGAGAGAGAGCAGGAGATTCCCTCTTCGCTTTCGGCCCTGGCATCCTGCAATCTGCCTCAGGCGAAGAAAAAGGAATAATTTATTTCCTGTTGCCTCAGAAAAAAAAAAGTGTTTAGATTCGGCCTGGGTCAACGGAGGAAGGCAAGAATGCTCGAAGCCCCGGGAAAAGTTGCATTTTTTTCCCCCTGGTTTTTCCTGGCACCAAATTAGCCGGCGGAACTCACAGCCACTGGGATGAGCTCAGCATTCGGCCTCAAGGGCTATTTTTCTTCTTAAAACAAAGACTTAGTCAAAATTAGAGCCGACCACGGTGTATGTGGGGAGGGGGAGACCAGGAGTGCCAAATGGGCCGGTGAACGTTGAACCCTTTCTACAGGGTTCAAAACTTTTTTGTCGCAAAGCGAGGCGGTTGCAAAAGTGAGTTTCGTCCTCTTCCGCAACCTTCCTCACCAACCTGGCGATGCGAATTGCTGAGTTGTTAAAATGAGCAACACGGTTGCTAAGCGAATCCGGCTCGCCCCCTTGACTTTGCTTGCAAGAGGTGATCACCTGACCACCACCACCCCCTCCCTCCGGGACGCCGGGACCGCCGTAAATACGAGTCAGTTGCCAAGCCAGACGCTGTGACCGTGGGGACGTTGCTACTGTACAGTCCTAAGTGTGGGGAAAAAAACGTGCGTAAGTCCCTTTTTTTCCCCCCAGCGCTGTCGTAACTTTGAAAACAGTTACAAAACGGATGGTTTTAGCAGTTGGGGACTGTATAGAATGGACGAAAATGGAGGTTTTTGAAGGGGGGAATCAAAAGGAAACACCCACAACTTTTGGGGGGTTTTTTTGTTTTGTTTTTTTTTCCTTTTCTGCCCTCTCTTTCCCTTCACTTAGGATGAAGGAAAGAAAAAAGAAGAAAAAAAAGGAAAAAAAATCAAAGCGGCAAGCTGCCCTAGTCTAGTCGAAAGAAAATGGGGGATTTTATTTTCTCCCGTCTGGTGATTATTTGGACTTTTCCTGTCTCGGCGGTTAGTTTTCAAGGTGGATTAAAGACAATCAGCTGCCAATTAATGGAGACCTGAACTAGAAAATGGCGTAGGAAACGGCCACCCAATTCAACGGCTGGGAGAGGTTAATAACCCTATTACTACCGGTTCTTTTCTTTAGCCATTTGAAGAGCTCAGCTTTAGCCTTATCTTACACTTCCATTAATTGTGCTAATAAAACCTCCGTGACCTTCGCAGGGTGCCATTATCTCCCGAGTTTGCCAGACGTGGGCTGGCATACTTATTGTGGAATATGTATTCCGCCGACGCGCGCCGGGCTTGGCGTCTGGGAGGAAAGATTTTGGTTAAAAGATCACCCCACTTCCAATCCTCCCTCCTTCCCTCCTCTTAACATTTACCTGCTCTCGTCGGCGAGCCATCGAGAGAAAGGTGGCAATGCAAGGACGTGACTTCATTAACGCCCCGGGAGAAGCGCGCGTGTCCCGTGTTGCGGTTGGGAAGTTGTCGAAAGGCCAGCGAAGGGCTCTAGGTGAGAAGGTTAAAAAGAAAAAGAAAAAAGGAAATTAATCACCCAACCGAGAACTAAGGAGAAGTTTCCTGTGAGGGACAACAGTTAATCGATGCAAGGGCTTGCTTCCAAAAGTTGCGGGTGCTCCCATCCCCGGAGACTCTTTTAAGAGCAGATTGGACAACCCTGGTGTATAGGATCTCCTGCTTTGAGCAGGGGGTTGGACTAGAAGATCTCTTGAGGTCCCTTCCAGCTCTGTTATTCGTTTCTTTTTACTCTGTTGCTGTCCTAGATAGGCTTGTGATGGCTGGATTAAATAACCGACATCGGATTATCCTCTTAGGAAGGATGCTTCACTTCCGGCGAACGGCAACCCTTCAAGGTCACAGAGAGGAGAGACGGAGAATGTAGGCAGGGGAAAAAAAAAAAGTCCTACCACCCTTGTAGCGAATGTCCTATCCCAGTAGTTCTCAACCTTGGTGACTTTAAGATGTCTGGACTTCAACTCCCAGAATTCTCCAGCCAGTATTTGAAGTCCACCCATCTTCAAGCCGTCACGGTTGAGGAACGCTGTCCTATCTCATATATGTCCTCAATGGCTTAGTAAATCATAGCGTCACAAGGCTGGAGGGGAGCAGAGAAAGAATCAAGCAGAAAACAATGCCCTAAACAAGGAACTATCAAGGGGGGGGGGGGAAACCACACTCCCACCGAGACTGGCAGGGCGAGCTATTGGGAGCCAAACCCTCACTAGCACGGATGACATTACTCAGTTGGGTAATAAGATGTTTGCAAGCTCAAGAGTACTGTATATAAACAGAGAGCAAGCCACACTCCCTAGCACTGATGATGTTACCTAGCAGGGTTGTGAAAGATCTGCAATTAAACAACCAAGTTCAGAGATGACGAAAAAAACCCCGCAGTTTCCCCCCCCTCCATCCTCTCTTCAAACTCCACCCCTTTCTAATACTGATGATGTTACCTGGCTGGGTCATGAAACATCTGCAAGAAAACAACCCAGCTCAGAGGCCATCAAGGGCACCACACTCTTCCTCTTCCTCCTCCTCCTCCTCCTCCTCCTCCTCCTCCTCCTCCTGTTCACCGATGATGTTACCTAGTTGGGTCATGAAACATCTGCAAGAAAACAACCCAACTCAGAGGCCATCAAGGGCACCACACTCCTCCTCCTCTCCACAAACTCCACTCCCTTGCAGTACTGATGATGTTACCTAGCTGGGTCATGAAACGTCTGCAAGAAGACAACCCAACTCGGAGGCCATCAAGGGCACCACACTCCTCCTCCTCCTCCTCCTCCTCCTCTCCACAAACTCCACTCCCTTGCAGTACTGATGACGTTACCTAGCTGGGTCATGAAACGTCTGCAAGAAGACAAGCAAACTCAGAGAGCATCAAGGGCTCTGCAAAAAGGAGCATCCTTTCCCAGGCTACCTTGGTAGGGATTCCCACATGTCCAGCCCCCACCACCCTTGCCACCACAGCCCCTAGCTGTGTGGGTCACACACTGCCTTTAGCAACACCGCCTCCTCCTCCTCCTCCTCCTCGTCTCCCCCCTCCCACCTTGCTATAGATCTTGAGGGTTGTGTTGAGTTGTCAGTGTTTTGTCTATATTTGCTTTAACCCAGATGCCCTGCCTAGCCCGTGGCGGCCAGATGTAGTCCCCTCTCTCTCATCAACAATAATTAGGCTTGTAAGACTAATGGAAGAAATCGTGTCTAATTACCTTACTGAAGGCCCAATTATGCTATTAACATTCGCCGGCTAGAAGCTAACGGCGGCGAGGAGAGCCACTCATTTGCATAGCATTAAGTTAATTGAGCTGGAAGCGAAAGGGCGGAGGACGGCGGGGTGGGCAAGGAGGGGGGGGGAGAGAAAGTGCTAGAGGGTTAGTATTACAAACTGGATAAGGATGTCCAGACTGGGACAATTAACCTGACAGTTTTTATTAATTAACGGGGATCTGATTACCTAGAAGGAATAGCATTGGGCAGAGAGAGAGAGAGGGAGGGAGGGAGGGAGAGAGAGGGAGAAGGACAGAGAGAGGAAGAAAGAAAGAGAGAGAGAAAGAGGGAGGAGAGAGGGAGGGAGGGAGAGAAAGGGAGGGAGAGAAACACAGAGGGAGGGAGAGAGGGAGAAAGAGAGGAAGAGAGAGAGGGGGAGAGAGAGACAGGGAGAGAGGGAGGAAAGGGAGAGAGAGGGAGGGAGAGACAGAGGGAGAGAGGGAGGGAAAAAGAGGGAGAGAGAGAGTGCTGGTGTGTTTCATTCTCAACCAAGGTAATGGTCAATTGGGGTGCAGTGAATGGAATAATGCGTTTTGCAAATGGTGAATATTCAACCTTGTTTTGGTGGGGAAGGTACAAATTCATGGTAGGAGTAGCAGCCGCACTTGAACTTAGATACCACTTTGCAGTGCTTTACAGCCCTCTCTAAGTGGTTTACGGAGTCAGCGTATTGGCCGAGACGTTGGGGGTGGGGGAAAAAAAAGGGGGATTGCATGGTAAGATCAAGCAATCCGAATAGAGCTGGAAGGGACCTTGGAGGTCTTCTAGTCCAGCCCCCCTGCTCAAGCAGGAGTCCCTATATACCATTTCAGACAAATAGTTGTCCCAGTCTCTTCTTAAAAGCCTCCAGGGATGGAGCGGCCGCAACTTCTGGAGGCAAAGCTGTTCCAGTGGTCGATTGTTCTCACTGTTAGGAAATTCCTCCTCAATTCTAGTTGCTTCTCTCCTGGCTTTTTGTCCTGCCCTCAGGGGCCTTAGAGAGTAGGCTGACCCCCCCTCCAGTATTTGAAGACCCCCGTGAGATGTAGTGAAAGGGGCTATCAAGCTACGGTAGGTCCACAGTTCTGAAACTGTGACATCTCTGTTGGCCTTGGGGGGAAAAAAAAAACAACTAACAGAGAATATTATCCTAATTCACCAGTCTTTGGGAAGGAGTATTAATATATACAAGCAGTATATTTACTTGTATAAGTTAGTATTATAATACTAATAAATACTAATGTATTATACGACGACTAATAAATGTACAATTATGTGTATGTTGCCTGCTCGAGCGATTATGCAGCTCTCAGTGGTATATTAAAAAAATCCATAAAATCCAATTAGTAGTATAATCTTTAATCCCTCCGCCCCAAACTTTAAAAATCTGCTGCTATCATTCAGCTTGCTCTCCCACAACCCAATAAGAGTAGTATATTTAACATCCCAAGGACGAATTCTGTTCAGATTTGGGAGGTGTTTTATCAAGTTGTGTGTTTTGGGAACATCTCTCCTCTCCTCTCCTCTCCTCTCCTTTCTCCATCCTTCCTTCCTCCCTCCCTCCCTCCCTCCCTCCTTCCTTCCTTTGTCCCTTCCTTCCATCTTTCTCATCTTCCTTTCTTCCTACTTCCCTTCCCTCTTTCCCTCTTTCTTTTCTTCCTTCCTTCTTCCCTTCCCTTCCTTTCCTTTCTTCCCTCCCTCCCTCCTTCCCTCAAATACTAAATACTAAACCACCCTGGAATCTTTCTTTCTTTCTTTCTTTCTTTCTTTCTTTCTTTCTTTCTTTCTTTCTTTCTTTCTTTCTTTCTTTCTTTCTTTCTTTCTTTCTTTTCCTTCCTTCCTTCCTTCCTTCCTTCCTTCCTTCCCTCCCTCCCTCCCTCCCTCCCTCTCTCTCTCTCTCTCTCTCTCTCTCTCTCTCTCTCTCTCTCTCTCTCTCCCATTGGCCTTTTCCTATTTTGATTCTTGTCTCTTCTGGCTACATAGAACCTAGAACATTTTAGTGAATGTTATTTGACCGTACGCCAAGCGCGAGGAAGCGCCAGCAAAATTCCTTTATGGTCTCCTACAAAGACGAGGGGGATCAGACTATTTTCCAAAGCCCCTGAAGGCAGGAGAAGAAGCAACAGGTGGAAACTAACCAAGGAGAGAGGCAACCTAGAACTAAGGAGAAACTTCCTAACAGTGAGGATAATTAACCAGGGGAACGACTTGCCTCCAGAAGTTGTGGGCGCTCCATCCCTGGAGGTTTTTAAGAAGAGACTGGACAGCCACTTGTCTGAAGTAGGATAGGATCTCCTGCTTGAGCAGGGGGCTGGACTAGAAGACCTCCAAGGTCCCTTCCGACTCTGTGACTCAGTGTTCTATGTTCTAAGAAGAACACTCCTGACCGACGACGTGGAAATTTGGCCAGCCGCTGACATATTACAGCAGAGACATAGATGCAAACAACGGAGGTATTTGGGAACAATGAAATATGCATGGCGATCAGTCACAGCCTTATAAAGTCGAGCAATTAGCCGCGTAATCGGAGAAAGCCGAGGCAGGCCCGGCCCGGGGATGGAGTTCCCTATTAGTTAAATGCGAGTTTTTTGTATTTCTGCTTCCCATCAAATCAACTAACACTTCCTTTAATTGGCTCATGAATTATACAGCCTGGGGGGGGCCCTCGCATTATCATTTAATGACCAGTAAACATTCCTGCCCCCCTCTCTCTCTCTCTCTCTCTCTCTCTCTCTCTCTCTCTCTCTCTCTCTCTCCCTCCTTCCTCTTCTCCCTCCCTCTCCCCCCACCCCCCCACCCCATTGCAAAATGCCCACTTGCTCATTAATTCCTTAATTTCAGCAGATGGAAGGGGAGCGATGAACGGTTTGGCAAGACAAAATCACCTCCGGCAATGGGGAGGAAAAAAAAAAGAGAGAGAGAGAGGGGTGGGGGGAGGAAATTGGTAGGAGGGACATTTAAGCTTTTTTTTTTAAAAAAAAAACTATTAAAAAGGGCTGTCAGAAACTCCATCTGTGAGCTGTCAGCTTCTTGGACCCCCACCCTCCCTTCCATTTTTTCTTTCCCCTTCTTCCCCCCCCCACCACGGAAGAGTGACTGACGTATATCCCCACGTAGCCTTGTCAACGTATCTTTAAACATCAAGCTGGCGGGTAAACCGAACCCAATGTAAATTATTTCTTGTCTTCCTTGTGGGGTGGGGTGGAGGGGGGGGCGCACGCGGGCAGGCTCCCCTTTTCTCTGTCCCCATGAATATTTCATGCTAGGTTGCATAAATATTAATTCTAATAGCTGTGCACAGCGGTTATTATTTCTGTCTTATGACAAATATTCATAAAATATTCAGCAACCCTTTTTGGGAACATTTACACACTTGATTCTGAAACGGGGTTTTTTTTTGCGGGGGGGGGAAACATGCTTAAACATATTGGGGTACTCTTGATGGACTGGTTCCCCTCCCTCCCCCCTTCCACCAGCCCGCACGGTGCCTCTGCTTCTCTCCGTCCTCTTAATTAATACTCTGAAATATAAATATTTAATCGGATTTATTTTGCGTTTCCCCCCAGAAGCGAACCCTATTAAACTGGGAAGGTTCGATTTGACAGTATTTAAATAGCCAGAATGTATTCTCGATTAGGAGACAGGTTACTTCTGACATGCATGTAAAATGGCATACGATTGGTTCTTGTTTAGCCCTCTCTGTTTGGACCATCTCCTTTTTTTCTCACCCCACCCCCCAAAAAAAAGAGTATTATTGAAGGACATAAATCTTGCCCTTATTGGGAAAGTTCCCGTCCCACTTGTTAGGGGTGCAGCATAGGACTGCATCTCTTTAGGAAGGACAGAGGCGATGGAATATCTTTTTTCCCACCACCACCACCCCCCTTCCATAAAACGAAGGGGAGGCATTTGCTGCTTTCCCAAACGACTTTCCAAAGAAATGCAGCTTGTTTATTTAAGCCATCTAAGAGGACACTTTGACTCAGATGGGCTGTGAAAACAGCATCTCACACGTCTGTGGACATTCTCAGTCATCCAGGTTGTCTCAAAGATGCTTTTTCAAAAACGCAACTGGACTTCCTTTCCTTTCCTTTCCTTTCCTTTCCTTTCCTTCCTTCCTTCCTTCCTTCCTTCCTTCCTTCCTTCCTTCCTTCTTTCCTTCCTCCTTCCTTCCCTTCCTTTCTTCTTCCTTTCCTTTCCTTCTTTCCTTCCTTCCTTCCTTTCCTTCCTTTCTTCCCTCCCTCCTTCCTTCTTTCCTTCCTTCCTTCCTTCCTTCTTTCCTTCCTTTCTTCCTTCCTTTCCTCCCTCCTTCCTTCCTTCCTTCCTTCCTTCCTTCCTTCCTTTCCTTCCTCCCTCCCTCCCTCCCTTCTTTCCTTCCTCCTTCCCTTCCTTTCTTCTTCCTTTCCTTTCCTTCTTTCCTTCCTTCCTTTCCTCCCTCCCTCCTTCCTTCCTTCCCTCCTTCTTTTCCTTCCTTCCTTCCTTCCTTCCTTCCTTCCTTCCTTCCTTCCTTCCTTCCTTCCTCTTTTCCTTCCTTCCTTCCTTCTTTCCTTCCTCCTTCCTTTCTTCCTCTATCTATCTATCTATCTATCTATCTATCTATCTATCTATCTATCTATCTATCTATCATCTGCCTGCCTGCCTGCCTGCCTGCCTGCCTATCTATCTTATCTATCTATCTATCTATCTATCTATCTATCTATCTATCTATCTATCTATCTATCTGCAAGCTCTCCCTCTTCCCAGCCACGTGGGATTTAGCGTCTCCAAAACCTGCCATGTGGAAGAAACCCCACCCCACCGTGCAAGTAAAGTGAGGAGGGGGGGGCTAAACAGCCCCCAAAGGCTCTCCAGTCATGGTGGCTCCCTTTTTCCTTGATCCGTCAAGTGCCATCAGAACAAACTCCCAGGGGAATTTCCCCATGATGGAATAACAAACGAGAGTAAGGAGGGAGCCGTGAATAAGAATGAGAGAAGGAGTTGGGGGGCCTTCTGGGAAGCTGGTGGACCAGGCTGAAGGAACAGAGTGAGCCAGAACGGGTTTTCGAAACCCTAACCATGCCTCTGAAGGCGGTCTAGACCTCTCGAGGCTCTTCAGATATTTGCCCTCCACGAATGTGGGGCAAGCAGGAGACGGTTTCCTCCTCGTCTCGTGCTGGCAACGTTCCTACAGTTGGAGAAGCTCCCGCGTTTTCTTGGAGTCAATAACGGTGGGGTGGTGGTGTTGGTAGAAGAATTGAAAACCCAAATCTTCCTTCTTTTGGGAAACTTCATCAGCCTGTATGTAGGTGTCTAAGGAGGAGAAGGACGAGGGGAGACGCGATGGCCCTCTTCCAATACTTGAGGGGCTGCCACAGAGAAGAGGGGGTCAAATATTCTCCAAAGCACCCGAAGGCAGGACAAGAAACAATGGGTGGAAACTCATGGAGGAGAGAAGCAACCTGGAATTTCCTGACAGTTAGAACAATTAATCAGTGGAACAACCTGCCCCAAGGAGTTAGTGAATTGCTCCAACACTGGAGGTTTTTAAGAAGAAATTGGGACAACCGTTTACCTGAAATGGTATAGGGTTTCCTGCCTGAGCAGGGGGCTGGATTAGATGACCTCCAAGATCCCTTCCAACTCTTCCATTCTCTTCTCTTCTCTTCCATTCCATTCTATATTCTATTCTATTTGATTCTATTCCGTATTCTATTCCATATTCTATTCTATTTCTGTTCTGTTCCCCTCTAATCATCTTCATTGCTCTTCTCTGCACTCTTTCAAGAGTCTCAACATCTCCTTTGGAGACAGAAGGAGCCCTTGTCATTTTAGGCAGAAAGTTGGGAACACCGCTTTTCCCATCCTTCCACGTCTTCCCACCAACTTGCCTTGAATGCTGACACCGCAGCAGATAATAAGACAGACACCCAAACACACACGTATCGGAAGAAGAAAAGCACATTTCTGACAAGCCATGTCCAAGATGCATTTTGTTAGCGGCTTCGCAAAGAAAAAGAGTGGTGTTTTTTTTAAAGCTTTCTCTCTCTCTCTCTCTCTTTTTGCCGTTTTCAGCTGTCTCCCCTTTTCTCGCGTTCCCCCCGACAAGCTTTCTTGAGATGCCTTTTCCCCCTTTTTGTGTTTTTTGTTTTGTTTTGTCGATTTGAAAAAAAAATAATAATAATGGGGAAAGAGTATCAATTATCGGGGCGATACAAAAGACTCGCCTTCCCCCTCCCCAGCCCGTGCGCTCCCTTCTTCCCTTTCTCTGCGAGGATATTCATCTGGAGACACGCCGTCGTCGTCACAAGTTATTCATTCTGACAATTCTGTTTCCTGAGTGTTGTCGGGCAACGGAAACAAAGCTGAAACAAAATGTTTGGAGTTGTAAAGGATAAAAGACGGTTGGAAACTGTATATTCTCCTCCCGTCTTCAGATATCATTAGATTTCTCGGCTTTGCTTTTTTTTTTTTTGCTTTCTTTCTTTCTTTCTTTTTCCACGCCAGGCTGAGTTTCTGTTTGGTGTTTCTCATCTTTCCCCTCCCCCTGCCCCGTCCCCCCCTAAAAATAAATAAATAAATAAATAAATAAATCCTGCAATGGGGGACGGAAATTATTATCTGCAAACATCTGAAGAGCAAACGGGAATGATTTTCATAACTTTCAGTTCTACAAAGGTGCCGGCGCAGGGAAAGAAAGCTGCCTCTTTTATCTGATTCAATTTCTCTCCAGCAGATGTAAAATGTTCCTTTTGGTGGGATGTCTCGAGCTTGCCAGCCTGAGAGGCAGCCCACCAAAGCGAAAATAAAATAAAATAAAATAAAAATTACAGCGTAAAAGCCAATCAGAGGAACTGAAAGTGGGAAGAGAGCTCACAGAATGGTTTAAATCGTGAGCCTTGGTGGAGCCGTGGGCTAATGCCTCCTTAAGTAACACCAGCTGCCTGCAATTAGTGCAGGTTCGAGTCCCACCAGGCTCAAGGTTGACTCAGCCTTCCATCCTTCCGAGGTGGGTAAAATGAGGACCCAGATTGTTGGGGGCAATTAAGCTGACTTTGTAATAATGCCGCTTGGGGGGTGTATGAAAGCCCTAATAAAGCAGGCATATACACAGAATGAAGGCTATTGCTAAGCACATTGATTTGTGCTTCTTAGATTGTAAGCCGCCCTGAGTCTTCGGAGAAGGGCGGGATATAAATGGGATTAAAAAAAACATCGAAATATAATTCCTGTCAATTGGGCCCGAGTTCAAAAGCCGCCAGGGCGCGGTCTGCGTTCTTACATCAACCCTGAACCTGGGGGAGGGGGCAAAGTTTCTGACGTGGCTGGATTGGCCTGGCACAAACCATAAACTGCATTGCACGAGACACTTACCCCCGTGATTAGGAGGTGAGGTGAAGCAGGAGTCCTCAGCTTAATGACCGCGACAGAGACCAAGCCAAGGCGGTTGTTAAGCGAATCACGAGGCCATTAAATGAGCTGGGCTATATTTTGAAACTTTCTTGTCATGGGTGGTTAAAAGAATCCCTGCAGAGACTGGGTGACCGTTTGTCTGAAGTAATTAATAATCAAGTTGGAAGGGGCCTTGGGGGTCATCTAGTCCAACCCCTGCTTAGGCATTTCAGACAAAATGGCTGTCCAAATAGCCTAGGGTTTCTTGTCTGAGCAGGAAGACCGCCAAGGTCCCTTCCAACTCTATTGTTGTTATTTAGTTAGTTAAGCGAATGGTGAGGTTGCGAAGTGAATCGTGCGGTCGTTAAGTGAGGAAAGCCGCTCCAAAGGACTGGGTTGTCCTGAGGAAAAAAAATCGGCCGGCTCTCCCTACCGGGGTTGACCACTGAAATGTGTGGTTTTTTTAAAAAAAAAATCTTGATTCTTCTTCTTGCCAGGATTTTTTTCCTGAACGTCCCAGCTGAAACCGTTCTCGAGCGTCTTTCCTACTCCATGGTGGACCCGATCAGCGGAGAAAGGTTAGCCGCATTACTCAATATTGCTCGAGGGGGCAGGGGGGGGCTTTGTGCGGGGTGCGTGGAGGAACCACGGTTTGCCAAACGGGACGTGGCAACATTTGGGTGGGAAGCCGAAGAGAGCGATGGACGGCGTCCGCCTTCCTGGAGCTGACCGGTTGGACTTCTGGCTGGGCTTTGGTAAAAGACTTCCTTCACCCGAAGGACGTAGCCCGCTCTGGATAAACCTCAAAGAGCGAGGGAGAGGTTTCTCTCCCGCTCAGTCAGCCCCACGAGGAGTTTTGAAACCTTGACAAAGTCGTGAGGATAGGATAGCCTCCCTCTCTTGTCTTTTCTTCAGCGTCTCAGAAAGATTCCAGGCTGATCTAATCGCTACCTCTGAGCAGAAGGTAACCACAAAGAAGAGGCCGGTATAGGTTGATCCGAGGGGGGAAAGTGCCACAGTAACGTTGCCGTTTCCCATTGGATCTGTTTTGAACAGCCATTCTCAAAGAGAGTGGAGGAAACCAGTCAGTCAGAACATCCATCCATCCATCCAGAATAACAGAATAACGGAATTAGACCTTGGAGGTCTTCTAGTCCACACCCCCCCTGCCCCCGTCAAGCAGGAAACCCTGTATCATTTCAGACAAATGGTTGTCCAATCTCTTCTTAAAAACCTTTATCCATCCTTCCATGCATCCATGCATCCATGCATCCATGCATCCATGCATCCTTCCATGCATCCTTCCATGCATCCATGCATCCATCCATGCATCCATCCATGCATCCATGCATCTATCCATGCATCCATCTATCCATCCATCCATCCATCCATCCATCCATGCATCCATCCATCCATCCATCCATGCATCCATCTATCCATCCATCCATCCATCCATCCATCCATGCATCCATCCATCCATCCATCCATCCATCCATCCATGCATCCATCCATCCATCCATCCATCCATCCAGAATAACTGAATAACGGAAGAGACCTTGGAGGTCTTCTAGTCCACCATCCCCCACCCCTCGTCAAGCAGGAAACCCTGTATCATTTCAGACAAATGGTTGTCCAATCTCTCTTTTAAAACCTCCATCCATCCATCTATCCATCCATCCATCCATCCATCCATCCATCTTCTGGTTCTGGTTCCTTACAAAGACATAATTTCACGAAGGGTTGTTTTCTTGCAGATGTTTCATAACGTAACGTGGTCTAGGCTAGAAGGCAGTGGAGTTTGCAGAGACGGGGAGGAAGAGGAGGAGGACTGTGGGGTCCCGGGTTGCTCTCTGAGCTTGGTGGTTTTCTTGCAGACGTTTCTTCACCCAGCTGGGTAACATCATCAGTGCTAGGAGAGTGTAGGGTTTGCCCTCTTTTCATATACTGGTGGCTTGCCCTGCCAGCGTGGATGGGAACGGTCCGGTTAGTTCTCGGATTGGGCTGTGGTTTGCTCTTAGCTCACTTGTCCGAGTTGGTAGTTCCTTGATCGGGGCGTCGTTTACATCTTGATTGTCGGTCTAATCTTGGCGTCCTTCTCAACTTATCTGGGCTGGTTGATTGCTGGTGAGCAGATATTTGGCTCCCTTTGTTTTCTCTCTGGCTTTTTGATTGTCTCTTTTGACTGGCGTGTAGACGGTGGTTCATCTCTTTCTGCTCCAACCGGCCATCAGCCAGCAGAGTCGTTTTAAAGCGACGGATAAAACACGACGGTACAGTGCAGGGAGTTTTGCATCACGCGTTCCTTTCTCCTGAGTTTTCTGCCCTCTTCTAGATACCACACCCTGTACAAACCAGCCATCACCAAGGAAGTCAACGACCGCCTGCTGATTAATCCGAAGGAGATGGAGGAAACCATCAAGAGCAAAGTCGACCTGTATTTCAGGCTTTCCAGCAGTCTGGAACAATATTTCGAAGGCGCCATTTTTATCAACGGCGATCAGGACCCGCATACGGTATTCGAGTACATTGAGAGTTTCTTGATCAACCCGTTGCCGGTCAAAGAGATCTGGGATCTGTAGTAGCTCAGCCTCCAAACCAATTCCCAATCTAAGGAGAGCTGGGGGTGCGGGGAAACAAGGAGTAATTTTGAAGTTTCCTAAATGAGGTAGTCCACGGGAAGCCATAAAATGAGTTGGAAGTTCTTAAAAGTTGAGTAGTTCTCCTTCGGGTTTGCTTTGATTTCTCATCCTGGGTGAAAAGGCCAAATGGCGCTTTTCACACAACCCCTCCTGTGTTCCTGCTTTTGGAGGGGGGAGGGTGACACTTCTGAAGGACAGGATACCGTGTCCCCCTTCCCCAAATTACTGTTTATCCCTTTGTTCTTCCCAAGCGGAAGTTTTTTTAAAAAAATAAAATAAAATAAAATACTTGGATTGTTAAGCGGGCAAAAATTGGGTGAACCCAGCTTTCTTCCTTTGACTCCTGTTGTGTTTGCTGGGGAAAAAAAATCCCATTTCTTCCCACCTTGGTTTGGTTTAAACTGTGAAGAGAACATTATTAAAAGCTTCTTGAATCCCAGAAAAAGACATTCCAGTCTTTTCAGTTGCTTTTTTTTTTCCTTTCTGGCGCCAGCTAGGTGAATCTTGAGAAAGCGCGTGATGGATATGGCATTCTTGTTTGCTTTCACCGGTTATCCGTGGCCTTCAGGTTTTAATTTAGCACTGTTGTGCTGTGCACATGTGGGTCTCTGCACTATTCAACACACAATGCTGAATAGGATCCAGCCCTTGCCTCACCTCCGTGCGTTCCTCTTGCATAATTTTTGACCCCCTCCACTGTTCTTTTAGATTTCCAACAGGGAGATCCAACAGCAGGAAACCCTATACCATTTCAGACAAATAGATGCCCAGTCTTTTTTTTTTTTAAACTTCCAGTGTTGGAGCATTCACCGCTTCTGGAGGCAGGTTGTTCCACTGGTTAATTGTTCTAACTGTCAGGAAGTTTCTCCTTAGTTCTAGGTTGCTTCTCTCCTTGACTAGTTTCCATCCGTCGCTTCTTGTCCTGCTTTCGGGTGCTTTGGAGAATAGCTTGACTCCCTCTTCTTTGGGGCAGCCCCTGAGATATTGGAACACTGCTATCATGTCACCCCTCGTCCTTCTCTTCATTAAACTACACATACCCAATTCCAGCAACCGTTCCCTATATGTTTTAGCCTCCAGTCTCCTGATCATCTTTGTTGCTCTTCTCTGTACTCTTTCTAGAGTCTCAACATCTTTTTTTACAGTGTGGTGACCAAAACTGGATGCCGTATTCCAAGTGCAGCCTTACCAAGGCCTTATAAAGCGGCACTAAAATCTTGATTCTATCCTTTTGTTAACGCAGCCTAGCACTGTGTTGGCTTTTTTGGCTGCCGCCACACACTGCTGCCCCACATTTAAGTGATTGTCCTCTTAAGAGTCCAACATCCCTCTCATAGTTACTACTACTGAGCAAGGTACCACCTATAATATACCTGTGCATTTGGTTTTTCTGGCCTAAATGTAGAACCTTACTTCTTCCACCACTGAATTTCATTTTGTTAGATAGTGCCCAATGTTCAAGTCTGTCAAGATCCTCCTGTATCTTAAGCCTGTCTTCTGGAGTGTCGGCTATTCCTGCCAGCTTGGATGTACAGGCTGCCCTCGATTTTCAATTATTTGTTTAGAGACCGTTCAAAGTTACAACGCCACTGAAAAACAACAACCGAGGATTGTCTCTCTTTTTTTTTTAGACTTAAGGCCGTCGAAGCATCTCCACGTGATCAAAATTCGGATGCTTTGCCACCGCTTAATATTTACGACGGTGTTGCAGTGTCCCGGGGTCATGTGATCCCCTTTGGCGCCTTTCTGACAGGCAAACTCAGGTTCACTTAACAACCCTGTCCCCCCCAAAAAAAGTCGTAAAACGGGGCAAAACTCACTTAACCGCTGTCTCACTTAGCAACGAAAATTCTGGGCTCCCTTGCGGTCATACGTCGAGGACTGCCTGTAACGGTGTGTGAGAAGAACCTTGGGGAGGAAGAGATGCAGCCTAGGCGGGTGGGGGGGACTGGTGAGATAAGAGGACGTGTAGCCCAAAGCTGCGTAACGAGTGGAGGAAGAATCTCATCCTCAGGCTGTAAAAAGAGACAGTGGGAGCCAAAGTCCTTTCAAGCCTGCAAGATTCTCTAGTAGAATTAGAGTAAGAATCTCGCAGAATCAGCTTCATGTGCTTGCGCTGGGAAGGCTGACGCATGGACTTGGGAGTCCTTAGGCAGACCCCCTTCCTGTAGGCCACGTGAACGACTAAGCCCCTTCCTAGCCACATCGCCAGCCCCCCCCTCCTCAAAAAAAAGAGGGCCCTGTGGCTCAATCCTGAAGGGTTTGGTAACCCTTCTCCTCTTTTCCGCTGGCTGCCAGGCTGCTGACGTGAGTGTCTGCATTCTGCGCCAGCTGGTGGCAAAGATACACTGCTGTGCATAAATTGGGACGGCTGGCTATTAATAATAAATAAAGGACTACATCTTGCTAATATCACCTGCATCAGAGTGCCGCTACTAAATATTGATAAGGAAAACGGCTCGGCCACGCATTTAAATACTGTTTGCTGTGCGCAAGCCCAGGGTACAAGGGACAACGGCAATGTGCCTTTAATTAGACAGGTACATCTGCTTAATTAATTTAGCCACGAAGCCTCACTCTTCCTGCCTGCCTTCCTTCTCTCCCTCCCTCCCCTTTCTTTCATCTGTAGGCGCCCCAATATTAGTTCTGCTTAGCTGACTGCACAGAAACATAGCCAAGCATCCTGGCCTCATTGACATGCAGCCGGTGCGTCCGCCCGTGCGGAGTTTCGGGTCAACGGTTGCCCCCCTCTCCCCCTCCCCAAGGGTGTCCGCTGAGCTTGAAGTGTAGGCCGTCTGGGTTAGGAGACCACGCTAATACTCGTGTACGACGCTCCCTCGGAAAGCGCTAAAACAATTGACATTCATTTAATTACCAGGGAATGCTTGCAAGGCCTTTGCATCCCGTTTGCATAGTTAAGAGAGGCCCCCGGTTCACATTAGCAAAGGTTCAGCAGGCAAGAAAAAAGAATTAGGTTTTTATAATTGGACAACCACCTTTCCCAACCAATTTGGGACCCGCAACGGATTTGATTAGCATCTGATTGCGGCTAAAAAAAAAAAAGCATTGGCCAAGGAGATCAGGAGATAAACAGGACGGGGCCACGGTGATGAGTGTTTTGATTTGGCCCCTAGGCCTTTTTCTACCACCGTGGAATTTCCTAATTTTTGCGAATCGGTACCCACGATCCTGGAAGGAACAAGGCATCTGAGCCGGTCTCCCTGTGACCTTGGGGAGGAGGGTGGGATTGAGTGGGACTCTCGGGGGGGGGGGGTCTGCAATTACAGGTAAGTTTAATTGAGCCCCAAATTTCTGTTGCTAAGCGAGACATTGGTTAAGAGAATTTTTGCCCCCTTTTTTACGAACATTCTGGCCGTCGCAAAAGGGGATCACTGCGACCGTCACAAATACGAGTCGGTTCCCAAATTTTGATCACCTGACTGTGGGGGCAATCATAAATGCGAGGACTGATGGTTACTTTTTCCCAGTGTTTTGGGAATTTCGAACCATCACTAAATGAACAGCTGTATTTTCAATTTATTCATTTTTCTTCTCTGGAAAGTTGTCAGAACTCCTCAACACATGCCGTACCTGGGGCCACCGCCTACACCACAAACATACAAGACATCCCGCCCTTTGTGGCGATCGCACAACAAGGAAGTCAACACTGCTGCTTGTTTCGTTAACACACACACCCCTCAGTCAAGCGGTGTGTTGCTTTATTTACAAACGGCTTTATGTCACACAGTGGCTGCGGCAGTAGACAAAACACATTTTTCCAATTTATTATTTCACACCCAACATTTACAGTCAAGTATCATTTTGGAGGGAAAAAGAGGAACGCCTAGATTTTTTCCCCCCATTAACACTGCTTTAATTTGGGTGGCGTAGGAACACAACCTGTTCTTCGCAACAGAGTTTAATTCGCTGCTTTTGCTTTTCAAGCAACAGACAAAAAAGCTTAACTAGAGTCAGGAACTGTATAGTTGTTTTTTTTTTTAAAAAAAAGAACCCCGGATTGCTCAGATCAAAAGCTTGCCACAGGTCTGAGCTCTTGAGAATTTTTTAAACAAGGTGTAGGTTGTGTATTCCGACAACGCACAGCATGATAAACCATGATTAACAAAGGACATTGTCGTCATCATCATCATCATCACATCCAATGCTTTGTCAAGATAAGTCACCCCATGCATATCCTGGAGAGGGAGGAGAATTTTGCCCTTCGGAACTGGAGCAAAAGGAAAGATCGCTTTTCACTCTCGCTAAAGCCAAAAATTTGGAGCGCCTACGAGGTGACAGTGCAAGAATTATGGACTGCAGCCGGGGAAATCAAAGTAAACGAAAACACGCGTGCTTAAAATATTAACAATCACAACCAAATTGGCTCGTTTAAAATAAGCTCCTTGGAGTTGGTTCGGAAAGTCTTTAGCTGCCTTGAAGTTTCTCAAAGGAGGTTTGCTAATCTTTCATTCACTGACCACAGGCATGCAAGGTTTTTTTTTTCTTTCCTGAAACAAGTTCAAAAACCCGTTCCTTATTTGTAATAATTTAACTGTCTCCCGTTCAGTAAGTCCCACCGTTCGTTAGGTGTTAACGAAGGGAAGTTACAGAGTCCATGTTGCACTCCGGCCATCACGAAGTACCCACTCAGCTGGACAATCAGTTTTGCCCCAATACGCCAGCAACCTTGAGCCTGGACCGAGTTCAGAAGCTTTTCCAAAAAAGGCGGTGGTGGCATTTAAGAAAAGACCTTTTCGTTCCCCGGAAACGGGCTGAGCTTCTCCGGTTCAAATCTACAAATCGGAGCGAGCCCTCGTGCAGATCCAACGCTGGGTGGTGCTTTGGCCACTAGAGACTACTGCTTCAAGCTCCTTGTCTCAGGTTGTTCTCTAGAAAACAGGCGAGTCACAGAAAGTGCAAGGCCCCTGCAGCAACCGCTTGATCCATTCAGGATCTGAAAAAGGAGAACAGATGTTATTGAAGGACGAAAGGAGGAAAGGGTGTGCAGAGCAAACTTTCCTCGATTTCAGCAAGGATGTGCTTATAAGCAGAAAGTTAAGAATAATGAACTTTGGAAAAGCTATCCATATATATATGGATAGAAATGTATATATGTATATATTGGAATATATATATATATATATATATATATATATATATATATATATATATATATATATATATATATATATATATATATATATGTGTGTGTATATATTGGACCGAACAAAACCGGAATGCGGTTTGATTTCCTCGTGACACGGTATAAAGAGAGGAAAAAGGTCTTATTTGCAGGCACACACCCTTTCTACAATTAGGTTTCAAATAGGATCCGCCTTTTATTTCCTTCAATTCCCAGATTTGGCAGCCTTTCCAAACTCACCTTCTGAAGTGGAATGGCGAGCGATGCTGTCCCGGAGCAAGCATCTCCTGTAGACTAAGCTCTGGCAGGCCTGATAGGTTAAAAAGCACCTGAAGCAAGAGAATTATGGGGGGGAAAAGTGGGGGGGGGGGAAATAATAACAGTTCAGCTCACACAACTGTCCCTTGTTCACTCTTTTCCAACTGGCGCCAATGCATTGAATCGGTCACTAATCAAACGAAAGGGTTTGCTCCAGAAACTATGCAAAGGAAAACAAAATCTAACCCGGTTTGGGATGTGGCTAGAATGCGGGGGTCCTAAATTTTCAGGTGATTTGGTTTAAGGGGAGTGTAGAAAGGTAATAACCAAGAGCTAGTTTGGTTTTGACAGCCGCAGCCATGACAAAGGCAAAAAAAAAAACAGGCCTGGGTTCATATCCCATATCATAAACTACAAAAGCAACAACAATAAGACAATATGAAGGGCGAACCCAGCCAAAGTTGGTTTATTCTAGCAACCTGAGCTTCGGGCATTAGGTAAACCAAGATTTGATTTGCCGTTGGGTGTGTGTGTGTGCGTGCCTAAATGGAATAAATCAAATCTAGGTCCAGTGCATAGCTGTAATCCTACTGGGAAAACTCCACTGCAGTCATCTCTGAATAACAACAGCTATCACAATGAAGGCAGCGAGGTTTATAAGAGGAAAATTTCAATCACCCGATCTTAAAAAGCATTTTCTATCTAACGACGATAGCATTTTGTCCAACGGGCAAATTAAACTGGTGAAGAAGCTTCCTGGATGAGAAGCGAAACATTTTCAAAGAAACAAACCCACCCACCCCGCCGCCCCCCCAAGAAAATCCAGCTAGCTGAGCTTCCTTCTTTAGGCATTAAGGGTTTTTTTTGGGGGGGGGGAAGGAGAAAAACAAAGCAATATCCCAGGGAACATCTAACATACCTCAGCCAAACGTGTCCATTGGAGCAAATGGCCTCTTTGGCGTCTGTGAAAGGCAGGATCTCTTTACACAAAGTGCAACGTTCAGGGAAAGTCTGCTTGTTCATCTTCTTTAAAATATGCCCGATCAGCACCTGGGAAAAGACGGCAACAACGCTGCTTACTAGGAGAGATGGCGGCAGGAGGAGAGATTTTTGGGAAGCGCTGGAGGTGGAAACCCTAACCCTAACCCCTAGAACGGTTCTGAGGTCTGGCTGCCCTCACCCGCGCTGTCCTGTCCTCGTAGCTTTTATCGGAGGTCAGGAAATCACAGACGCCCCTGGTGGGGATGCTGGTGTTCTCCGTGATCCACGTATGGAGGTAGACCTCGCCCAAGACTCGCTTCATGTGTTCTCGCGCCAGGTGCATTTCGACCGCTTCGATCTGAGCCTGGATCGCCAGCATCTTCTCTTGCGTCTGCTGCTCCTGGGCCCCGCCGGTCGAGGGGGCTGGCTGAGAGCCCTTCCCTTTGGGGACCTCCGTCAGATCCTGCCTGCCCTCTTCTGAAGGCAGTTCCTCGCCGCCGCCCGTCTCGGAGGAATCTACGATTAAGGCCTTGGCGTCCTCGTGTGTGGGCCTCCACAAGGCCTCAGAGGGAGAGGCCTGCAGCGACTGGTACAAAATCCGCAGGAGGAAGAGCTTAAAGCGCCATAAGTACGTGGAGCCCAAACGCTCGATCTTCTGATCCAGGGCTTCCTGCAGAAAGCGCGGGATCTGCTTCTCCCTCAAGATCTTCCAGCGCACCAGATCGGTGAGGTCCACCTGCCGGTAAAGGTTCTGGGCGGACGATTCCAGCAGCTGGGCGGCGGCTTCCTCGCAGGTTTTCAGGGTGACAAACTGGACCTGGTAGGCTTTGGTGGTGGGGTGGAGCCCCTTGGCCATGCCCTTGGTGGTGATGACGGCCAGGTACGCCCCGCAGGGGCTGACGGCAATCCCGTGGCTGCGGACGGAGCCCAGCACGTCCGACAACTGGATCAGCTGGTGTTCGAACTTGAGCGCCAGGCTGGTGAAGATGGGGATCAGCTGCCGGACCTTCCCATCCACGGAGCAGGTGTAGACGGTGCCGTTCTGCTTGTCGGCGGTCATGGAGATGATGGGCAAAGAGTGGAGACCGGTCACGTGGGAGTTGTGGACGTTCAAGCCTGCTTTGGAGATCAAGAGGAGGCACCAAAAGAGGTAGCAGCCCCTCGCCGCTACAACTAAACTGCAGCTACATTTCTGATAGGGGTGATAGAGAGGGATGCTCTTGATGTTCTGCACGGGCAAGTGATCCACTTCCTGCCACAAAACCACCGGCTGCCTCAAGGTGAAGTAGCCCTTGACCGCTTTCAGGTTGACCGGGAGGATCTTAACCGGCCCGAAAGCACTGCCCACAATCAGCCCGCTCATTTTCCGGTTGCTATGCTCGTATTCCCACCAGGCCAAGACGCTGGGGGAAGAGATTCCTGACTCGATGGTGTTACAGGACGAGATGGATTCTTTGCCGACAAACGGAAGTTGGCACTGCCAGACGGCAATGTTCCCGTTTTCAAAGATCACAGCCAAAAGGACGCTGCTCACCTCCCGGCATTCGTTGTTATTCTTCACCTGTTGGATGGTGCAAATGCCGGACCATTCCATGCGGACCGGGGTCTGCATGCTGTGCCTCCTCTGGAATTCGGCAAAGTCCCCTAGATCTTCTTGAGAGGGCTCTGTCTTACAAAGCCCGTAGCCGTTTTCGTACAGGCACTCCCCATAGAGTTCAGTCAAGTCCACTAACTGCACCCACTGGAGTCTGTTCAGGTTAGCGTGGATGGTCAGCCTGTTGTCCATGGTCAGCGCGGCTAAGAGACACCGGCCGTTGGCGTCGCAGCCCAGCGGAGACCAACTGCAGTATCTGAAGCCTCGCATGGAGGACAGCGATTTCCCTTCGGGATTGAAAACTCTGTCCAGAGTGAACGCCTGGCTCACCGCCGGATCGTCGGAATTCGCAAACTTGTGTTTGCATTCAGCCACTTCCTTTTTGGAGCCAACCTGCGGGGGAGGGAGAGGCGGTTTTACAAATGCGTTCAAAAAGGACAACAGCTTTTTTCAGCACGTGACTTGCTAGGTATGGAAGGCAGTATACGATGAAGGGAACGGCGGCCAACAAGTGTCTAAAGCGCTAAAAACATCGAGGTACTCGTTTATTTATAACATGTGGCAGACAGGCTCAACCGCAGCTCGGACTTGGGAACGGTGCGCCTCCTAGAAGCCTGGCAGGCAAATTGTTGACAGGCAGATAAAACACACCACTCAAAAGATACAATCCAAGAAAAAAAAAACAGCAACAACCCAAAAGGAAACAAAAAGTCCCAAACATTTCCTCACCAGCAATCCAACACTCAGATGAACAGAAAAAAAACACACCAAGATAAACATTAGGCCAGCAGCCAAGAAGTAAACAATAGCCCAATCGAGGAGGAAGAGGAGGAAAGAAAAGGAAGAGGAGAAAAAAGGAAGAGGAAGAGGAGGAAAGAAGGAAGAGGAGAAAGGAAGGAGGAGGAAGAGGAGGAAAGAAAAGGAAGAGGAGAAAGAAAAGGAGGAAGAGGAGAAAGAAAAGGAGGAGGAAGAGGAGGAAAGAAGGAAGAGGAGAAAGGAAGGAGGAGGAAGAGGAAAGGAGGAAGAGGAGAAAGGAGGAAGAAGAGGAGGAAAGAAGAAAGGAGAAAGGAAGGAGGAAGAGGAGGAAAGAAAAGGAAGAGGAAGAAAGGAGGAAGAGGAGAAAGGAAGAGGAAGAGGAGGAAAGAAAAGGAAGAGGAGAAAGAAAGGAAGAGGAAGAGGAGGAAAGAAAAGGAAGAGGAGAAAGAAAGGAAGGAGGAAGAGGAGGAAAGAAAAGGAAGAGGAGAAAGAAAGGAGGAAGAGGAGGAAAGAAAAGGAGGGAGAGGAAGAGGAGGAGACGAGGAGGAAGAAAGGAGGAGAAGCCCACCTAGGTCTTCCCTCGCCCACCCCCCCAGTGGCGGGCAGTTCCGCGGGCCCACCTTGAGATGACAGGCGGCGTTGTGGGCCGGCACGGCCGTGCGATGGATGACGAGATCGCTGCTGCCGCCGCGGATGTCGCTCAGCTGCTCGAGGACGGCCACGCTGCGGGCGGTGCTGACCGACACGCGGTGGTCCTCGGACCAGGCCAGCGGCTCCGAGCCGCTCACGCTGTGCTGCAGCCGCACCGCCGGATCGCGCCGCACCGCCGTCACCCGGAAACCGGCGCGGCTGCTGGGGCCTGCCTTCTCTCCCGCCGCCGCCGCCTCGTCCCCTTTCCCCGGCTCTTTGGCCCCGTCGGGCGGCGACGGCGAGGGGGCCGCTGCCTTCCCGTCCGCCGGGCTCCGTTCCGCCGCCAGCGCCGCCGCCATCTTGCCGCCGGCTACCAGCGCGCGTGCGCGGCGCGCGCCGCCTCGAGAAAGGACCCCGGAGGGATAGGGAGGGGGGGTGACCATCACGCTGCCTGAGTGAAAGCAACTCCCTGCTGTGTTTTTAACAGAATAACAGAGTTGGGAGGGACCTAGTCCAAGCAGGGAGACCCTTGCGCTACGGTATTCCGGACAAGTGGTTGTCCAGTGCCGCCTTTTTTTAAAAAAAATAAAATCCTTGTTTTTGATTATTTTGATTATTTTAGCCCAGGCGATCCACTAGCCACCTATACCGGGGGGTCCTTTCCTAGGCAATCCGGTCGCAGGCATGGCCTGGCCTCAAGTTTGCAATTAAGAGATGATTGTTGTTACTGTTGTTGTTGTTGTTGTTGTTTTTACTTTTCCCGGTTGCACTCCCGCTTTTGCTGCGGAGCCTCTTTGCAAACTTGGGAGTCGAACCTCCCTGTGCAGGAACAGTCTACCGGAGCTGGAGTAGCATGGCTTCAGACGAAGGGTTGCTTATTAATGTCAGCACGTTGCCTCTGCCCAGGCCCCGCCGCCCCCTTGCAGGACAGAGACCCCCCAACTCACAATGGGGCCGTGGGAAAAAGGTAGGGTCGTCGCCACTGGGAAAGGTCGGGGTGGGGGAGAGAGAGGGACGTTGGTCTTTAGAGAAGGGATGCGTTGCAACTGGACAGTTGGACAACTGGACAGCCATTTGTCTGAAATGGTATAGGCGGGTCTGCTGCTTGAGCAGGGGGTTGGACTAGACGACCTCCAAGGTCCCTCCCAGCTCTATTCTGAGTCTTCTGGTAACAGGCTTTCTTTTCTGCTCTAAGGCCAGGAAAAGAACATTAGAAGGTGCACAGGAAGCCACTCCTGCGAAAAAGCAGCGCTCTTCTCCAGTGGCCCAGACCAAAAAGCCGTGGGGAAAACCCAAAACTCGCATCAAAGGAATCACGCTGCCAGCGTCATCTCCGGAGAAGCTTTCGTCTGAAGCCAGAGAAGGCGACGTTAACAGGAGACCTTTTGTAAAGACTTCCAGCCTTTTTAAAAACAATCCAGAAATCCCCCGCATTCAGAGGTAAGGTAACTTTTCCTCACTAAATAAAAGACTGATTCATCGTAAACTATTTACCTGTTGCTGTGTGTCTGTAACTGCCATTTTTGATTTTGCTTCCAAAACTGTATCTTGGTGTGTCATGGTTTGAAGTTCTGGGTTAATCTTTGACGTAAACAATTCCGCTTTATGCCGAATTTTGATTGGAGTTCCTTGGTTGATTTGCTCCTTACCTAGAACTGCGGTGAAACAAGTTCAAGAGGAGATTTTCACCTCGGATTCCTTTGATCAGCTGGGTCTCCACCCTCACTTGGTAAGTTCTTTCACTAAGAGGTGCAGCGTTGTTTCAACAAATTTTGGGGTCATGGAATTATACCATGGAAAGAGAGTTTGGAAACCATCTCATTCAACCTTCTGTTCATAGAGCCTTAAGGTGGCCAGGTGGCCTTTTCTCTCCAGCTACACAAGGCATGCCCCCCCCCCGCAGAAGTTTCGATAAAAGAGAATCTTTGTGACTCAGATTGGAACAGTGAGGTCCTTGGTTTCCTCTGAGCTTGGTGGCTCTCGTGCAGACGTTTCACTACCCAATTAAATAACATCATCAGTGCTAGAAGAAAGGTAGCTTCTAGCTCTGATGATGTTACCTAGTTGGGTAATGAAATGTCTGCAAGAAAGCCGCCAAGCTCAGATAGCACTAAGGACCCCACAGTCCTCCTCCTCCTCTTCGCAACCCCACTCTCTCCTAGCACTGATGATGTTACCTAGTTGGGTAATGAAATGTCTGCAAGAAAGCCAACAAGCTCAGAGAGCACCCAGGACCCCACAGTTAAAAAATTTCTCCCAGTGTTGAACATTTCAATCCATTTTCTGCATTTCCCGGTTAAGCTCACCCAACAATCACAACTATCTTGTTTGATTTTCTGTGCCTCCATAACAACCAGCGAAGGTGTCAAAACGATGTGCATCCTATTACCATGCGAATGGCACAGTTAAGTAACTGTGTAGATATGTCAGAGACAAATACATGCGGTAATACACAGTGCCTAGGTCATCTTTTGTCCCCCGTGCAGACACTGATTTTGCCCTGCTTTTATAGCTTAATGTGGGAAGGGAACTCATAAGCGATGTTTAAACAAACCAAAGTTAAGTACAATTAAAACATTGTGCTAAACTAAATGGATGTGAGCCAACTAAAGTAGTCATAATACAACTCCAGCACTAACATATTTATTTATTTTTTTCTATATTAGATTTCAACAATATCCTCATCCTTGAAAATATCGAGCATGACCAGGTAAAAAGATTTATCTTTTTTGGGGGGGTTGGGTTGGAATATGAATGCAAGAAATATATTCTAACAGATTTTATTCTTGTGTGTTTTTGTATATACCTACGGACACAGGGATCAAATAAAGCTATTATATCTAGGCCGAGAGATACAGAATCAAAGCCATTTTAGTTATCAAGTTATGTAATGTGTGTCTGTGTGTAACCACACAAAAACCCAGGAAACTAGCCAGCATGCCAGACAAAAACCTCCGCCAGCGGTGACTCACAGTAATAAATGAAATAGCTCTAAGGGCAACCATACACAGCTTGACGGTGAAACAGTGGAGTGAATGCTCCACCGTGTTTGTCTTCTGACTTTTTTTAAAAAAAACAACTTGTTGATGGTCCCTTTTTATCTTTAAACCCATCCAGTGTTCAGAAGGAGACCATTCCCACATTGCTACAAGGAAAGGACGCTCTGATCAGATCACAGACGGGCTCAGGTAAGAATTTAGCTGCTCCTGTTTGGGAATGACAAACGATGTAGGGCAGAATAGGATGGAGATGGTGCAACCTGGTGGTTTGAGACTCTCTGTAGGGTTTAAAGGGTCCCCACAGGTAAGTGGGATTGAGCCTGTTTGGGGTTTTTTTTAAGAGATAATATGGAGGTGTTAAAACATCTGCAAAATTCTGCTCACAATGGCTTTTTTATTTTTTCTATTCCTTCCTTCCTTCCTTCCTTCCTTCCTTCCTTCCTTCCTTCCTTCCTTCCTTCCTTCCTTCCTTCCTTCTGATTTTCTTCTCCTTGTTAATCTCTCCAAGGAAAGACACTTGCTTATAGCATCCCCCTCATACAATCCTTACAAAAACTGGAGCCCAAAATCAAGGTAAGCACAGTCTTTTTTTTTTTTCAAAAAAGCTACTTTGCCCTTTCTAAAGAGGCCAATATATGGAGCAGCATTGATGGTGCAACCTTGTTGGATATGGAGCATCTGCTAGAAAACAACCAAGCTCAGAGCTACTACGTATGAGCAGACCCCACTAGCACTGATGATGTTGCCTAGTTTGGCAATGAAACATCTGCATGAAAACCACCCAGCTCAGAGAGCACCAAGGACCCCCCACAGTTCAACCCTGAGGCTACAAATATTCTACCAGTAGTTCATATTCTCTTTTGCCCCTCAATCTGACCTGTCTCCTTGTTCCTTCCTCTAGCGTAGTGACGGACCATATGCCCTTATCCTGGTTCCAACTCGGGAGGTGAGTTTATTTACCCATCTTCCCAGTTTTCATTTTAAACCCGATCTGCAATGCCTTTGAATATTTCAGAGTTTTTTTGATAACATGGAATCACTACTTATCAAGCCCATTGCCGCTGTTTCCTGCAAGTTCGGATCATTCCCACCATCCCCAGCTAGCTGACGAGCAGCAGGGGATGATGGGAGCTAATCCAAGACCTCTGTTGAAGAGCAGAATTGGGGAGGCTGATATAACGTCTTTGACATTTGTCTCCAGGGCAAATCCTGTATGTTTTTTTAACAACAGATAGATATGGTTGTGGCGAACGCTCATATTTAGGGGATAAATAGCTGAAGGCAGAGTAGGGTGGTGTGAAGGGTGTAACAAATCCTACTTTTTCTCCCTTACAGCTAGTTCTACAGAGTTTTGAAACCCTCCAGAAGCTCTTAAAGGTAAGCATGGATTGAAAAAGATGGAAGACATAATTGATATCAGTTTATTTTCTCTGGCGCCTCTCTGTTGATCCTTGCCTGGAAAGAGGATTTTATTTAAGAGATCCCCCCCGGGAATCGGGTCTTGAGGTTGAGGAAAGAATTTGTGTCTAAAAATTAAAACCTGTTTAGGTAATTTTTGGACGTAATGTTTGTGGGGCCTTCGTCTTCCCCTCTGTTGGACGTCTTAAGTGCATTTTGAGATAAGCCGCCATTTTGAGCCCAGCTGGAACGTGAAGATCTCCTGGCCTCACAAAATGGTGGCCCTTTTGGATGCGGCCACTTGCCGGGCATTTCTGTCAGAGAAAACGAAACCAACGGATGCTAAAGAGGCTTATTTTCTCTCTTCTCTCCTCCCCCCTCCTCCCCGCTATAAAGATTCACTATTTTCATTTCCTGTACTTTTTAGCCATTTAACTGGATTGTGCCAGGAGTCTTGATGGGGGGCGAAAAGAAGAAATCGGAAAAAGCCAGGTATGGGCTGAGGAAAGCACCTCAAGGGGAAGGAACATTCCCTCCCTCCCTCCCTCCCTTCCTTCCTTCCTTCCTTCCTTTCTTCCTTCCTTCCTTCCTTCCTTCCCATTCTTATCTCCTTCCTCCCTCTCCTTCCTTCTTTCCTTTCGCTTTTATCTTTTTTCATTCCTTCCTTCCCTTTTAATCTTCCCTCCCTTTCCTTCCTTCCCATTCTTATCCCTTTCCTTTCCTTTCCTTTCCCTCCCTCCCTCCCTCCCTCCCTCCTTCCTTCCTTCCTTCCTTCCTTCCTTCCTTCCTTCCTTCCTTCCTTCCTTCCTTCCACTTTTATCTTTTTTCATTCCTTCATTCCCTTTTAATCTTCCCTCCCTTTCCTTCCTTCCCACTTATCTCCTTCCTTTCCTTCCTTCCTTCCTTCCTTCCTTCCTTCCTTCCTTCCTTCCTTCCACTTTTATCTTTTTTCATTCCTTCCTTCCCTTTTAATCTTCCCTCCCTTTCCTTCCTTCCCATTCTTATCTCCTTCCTTCCTCCCTCCCTCCCTTCCCTCCTTCCTTCCTTCCTTCCTTCCTTCCTTCCTTCCTTCCTTCCTTCCTTCCTTCCTTCCTTCCCTCCCATTCTTACCTTCTTCCTCCTTTCAACAGATTGCGCAAAGGAATCAACATCCTCGTGGCAACTCCTGGACGGCTGGTGGATCACATCACATCTACCCAGTGCATCCACTTCCGCTGTATCCGGTGGCTGGTTCTGGATGAGGCCGACAGGTAGGAACATGATGGAAAGATCTGCTCAGGTGACAGAAGTGGGATTTCCTCTCTGCAGTCATAAGCGCGAGGACAGTCACTTTTTTCACTGCCGTCATAACTTTGAACACTCACCAAACGGAAGCTTGTAAGTTAAGGACCACTTGCACTTTCTGTGTGTTTGTAGGTGGGCATCCACCTACTATACCCGTCTGCCTATATCGATAAAAGGAAATAAGTGATAAATTTACTAAGCTTTAGAGTGCTAAACATTGAAAGTTCAGAGGCTACTTATTCATTTCAGGATTTTCGTCTTTTTTTTTTTTTTGATTGAAAGGAAAATTAAGTAAAAGAAAACTGGAATGGATACATCAAGACTCTAAATTTCTTTTTTTTTCTTCTTCCAAAATTGTTCATCGTACTCATAGTGGGTATAAGATGTTTCTCTGACTAATTTCCCATTTCTCTTCTTTTCCCCCACCCCAGAATTTTGGATCTGGGCTTTGAAAAGGCCGTGGCCGCGATATTAAATGCGGTCAATGCAGCCAGCCCGAAACGGCAAAACGTTCTTTTGTCAGCCACACTTTCCGAAGGTGAGTCTAATCATAACTGAATAACAGAGTTGCGAGGGACCTCAGAGGTCTTCTAGTCCAACCCCTTGCCTGAGGAGGGACTAGAACTCACCCTCTCCTGGTGATTGGCCCAGAGTCATCCAGCCGGCTTTCATGCCTAAGGAGGGATTAGAACTCGCCGTCCCCTGATTTCTACTCTGATGCCTTTATCCACTAATTAACCACTTGAACCAGTTTGGGGTTAACTCTAGTAAAAATCTGTATTTGCTCTGGGACTTGATAACTGAAAAGGCCGGAAGCTGACCCCAGTCCAGCTGGTGAGAAGGTAATTTTGCCAGTTGCACTCCCGAGAACTTTCTTTCCAGGAGCTTAAAAACTCCCAAATTTGCAGAAAGGGGCTCTTGAAAAATATCTTGGAAAGAGGCGATCTGCTGCGCTGGTTTTTGGATTAACAACGCTATTCGTTTTTTTTCTCTGCTGCTTTCCAAGAAAATCACCAACAGAGGGAGTGTTTTGGGATCTAGGAAATGGCAAAATACAGCTTGCAGGGCTCAAATATTTAAAGCGAGGGAGGGGCAGGAGGGGAAGCGTGACGATAACGATAGCGATGATTTTTATTAGAGTCCCAGACCAGCATTACAAATAAGCATTGAAAAAATAATAATAATAATTAAAGAACGAGATAATATGCACAATTTAAGCCTCAACTTTCCATTGCTAAGTGAGACAGCTGTTAAGTGAGTTTTGCCCCGGTTTTATGACCTTTCTTGCCACAGATTCACTTAACAACGGTGGCAAGAAGAAGCGGGCCCAAAACTCGCTGAACAAAAGTCTCACTGAACGACATAAATTCCGGGATATGTCATAAGTTCGAGGACTGTTTTTTTTTCCTTCTCCGATCAAAGCAGTCAATTTGCCGTCTCTGTTCCCTGTTTCTTCTTCACCCCAACCCTCCACCCCCCAATTTTCCACAGGAGTCTCCAGGTTAGCTCACATCAGCTTGCAAGACCCGGCCTGCATTTCGGTGGCGTCAGAACCCCGGGGTTCCAATGCCTTGCAGGAGAAAGACCGTCTTCAGGAAGCTGTCGGCGTTCTTTCTGCCCAGGAGCAGCAAGGCACATTTGCTGTGCCAGAAAAACTCCGCCAGAACGTGGTGGTGGTCCCAGGCAAGCTAAGACTAGTGACGTTGGCTGCTTTCCTTTTCGGGAAATTCAAGGTAAGAAGTTCGACGTAGTTATAAGAAAACCCCAGGTGCTGAGAGGGGTGGATTCTTTACCAAGAGCTGTATGCTCTCTTGTCAGGAGATGGGGGGAAAAAACAACTTTGATGGAAATGTTTCATTCGTTTTCTTTGTTTATTGAATTTGGGTATGAGCTCCGCTCTTCAAAGCAAGACTTGTTTTAAGTCCAAAATGTGCAGATAGCATTCGGAAGCAGACCGACACGTCTGCAAATTGTCGGGTTGAGGGGGGTTCTCCCAGCCCAAACCTCTTCACAGGATTCTTGTGAAGGGGAAGAAATGCTCCAGGATTTTCCCATGTGGTCTAATCTTGCATCTGACATTCTATTCAACAAAGAGCATAAAACTTCTTAACCCTATACTTGTTCTGGATAAACTCAATCCAGGACTAGAGGGGACATGATAGCAGTCTTCCAGTATCTCAGGGGCTGCCCCTAAGAAAAGGGAGTCAGGCTACTCTTCAAAGCCCCTGAAGGCAGGACAAGAAGCAACGGATGGAAACTCATCAAGGGGAGAAGCAAGCTAGAACTACGGAGAAACTTCCTGACAGTTAGAACAAGTAACCGGTGGGACAACCTGCCTCCAGAAGTGGTGAACGCTCCAACACTGGAAGTTTTTAAGAAGAGACTGGACAGCCATTTGTCTGAAATGCTGCCTGAGCAGGGGGTTGGAGTAGAAGACCTCCAAGGTCCCTCCCAACTTTATTATTATTATTATTGTTGTTATTATAACTCACTGAGCTAGTAGTTCTCAATGTACAACAGTAAATTCTCAATGTACAACAGTAAATTCTGTCTTTTAACATGTACTGCCCTGTTCACCGCCCTGAGTCCTCCGGGAGAAGGGCGGTATACAAAATAAATAAATAAATAAATAAATAAATAAATAAATAAATAAATAAATAAATAAATAAATAAATAATAAATTTGAAGTTACAACAGTCCAGAAAGTAGGGACGTACGAATGGTCATAAGCCCTTTGCTTATGGCTACGTAGAGATTCTGGGCTGATGCCTCTTTTAACTCCGCCCCCCCCCCCTTTCGCCTACCCTGACCCTCTTTGGAGTCCCAACATCTAGTCAACACCGAATTTGGGCTTTGTGTTCTCTCTGCAGTTTGAAAAACGCCACAAGATGATTGTTTTCTTCTCGAGCTGCGAGCAGGTAGAGTTTCACTACGTCCTCTTCCAAGCAGTGTTATGTGAGGAGTCTGGGGGTGAAGGATCAGGGTTAGCGCCAGCCCCTCCTTCTCGGCTGTCCTTCGCACGTTTGCACGGCGGCATGAAACAAGAGGTGAGTTCAGATGCTTCCTATAAACTCCCCCCCCCCTTTATTTTAACATCTAGCGAGGAAGCCGCCTTACTGCAACGTAAGCAAAAAAAAACCCCCATCCCTGCTCCTGAAATTTATCATCTAAACCAGTAAAATTCGAGTTAAAAGCAGCCGCCAAAAAGCGTTTGCATTTTTGCGTAGAGTTAGAAATTAGCAGGCCCAAAGGTTCTGCCCCCCCCTCCACCTCAAAAAAAAATCAGCTGAAAATTCAAACGGTCGGTAACTTCCTAGGCAATCCTTTTTTTCCCTTTTTTTTAATCTTCTTGAGGAATTAGTTTTAATTGCCCGGTCTGGCGACATGTTTTCTTTATTTTTTTCTCTCTCTTTTTTTTTTAGGAGAGATCATCCGTGTTCCAGGCTTTCCTGCAATCAAGGACTGGGGTGTTACTCTGCACAGTGAGTTGCCAAATATTATTGTATTCGGTGCCCGACACGTCTCGGCGTTTGCCAGAGAAAAGTAGCAAATTCATTTGGACGATGCCGTAGCCAAACCTAATAAGATGGTGATTAACCTGGGTTAGGATTGTGGACTTCGGAGCAAAAGTGTGTGTGTGTGTGTGTGTGTGTGTGTGTGTGTGTGTGTGTGTTTAACAGTATTCTGTCTCTGTCTGTCTACCATCCATCCATGTATGTATCCATGTCTTCTAGTGCTCTATCTCCATCCATCATCCATTCGTCTATCTATCTGTCTATATCTATCTATCTACTTACCTCTCTCTCTATTTACCTACCTACCCCTCTCTCTCTCTATTTACCTGTCTACCTACCTACCTACCTCTCTGTCTTTCCGTTTGTCTCTCTACCTACCTACCTACCTCTGTCTCTTTACTTACCTAACAGTCTGTCTTAATTTACCTACCTGCCTGTCTACCTATCTCTCTGCTTACCTATATATGCCTACCTATCTCTCTCTTTATCTACCTACCTGCCTGTCTGCCCTGTCATCTTCCAAGTTCAGCTTTGGCCTTTCTGAGGAGCCGCTGCTGCCCTTCAGTGCTGGACGTCCCCCTTTGAAGGAGCATCTGTTCCTTCCGTTTGCCCATTGACTCCATCACACTAACGCGTCTTGCCAGTTTTCTGGCGGGCGCAGGCAGCCGTTTCCCGCCCCCCCTCCCGCTCTTCCTGACAGCTTGGGGGCTGCCGCCCTACCCTTCCTTTCCGCCGATGACGCAACCCAATCTGTTGCCCGGCTGGCGGGGGCACCCTCCCCGCTGACGGCTTTCCACGCTCGGCCTTAATGACTCTTGGCAGGCAGGGGGAGAGACACGGAGGGGGGGCGCCCTCCCACGTCCGGTTTGGACCCCTTTGCTGCACTCTCTGTCTCTCTCTCTCTGTCCCCCCCCCCATTCCTCCCATTTTGCTAAGGTGCTCTTTGGGGCAAAGGCATGAATCATCTGAGCCCAACTGACAAGCTGGCACCGGCACAAAGGGCCTTCCATCTGGACCTCGAAGCTTCACATCGGTGGCCAGGCTACGATGCCCAGGCTGGTTTAGAAGATGCGGCCCCTGTAAATGCCCATCTTTTTGCCCCAAGATTTTGTGACCTGCCTAGCATGGCCGGCTGGATCTAATTGGACAGCTTTTTCTTTTTTTATTTATCTATTTCTTTATTTATTTACATTATCCTCCTGAACCTACTTGCCGAGGCCGTCCTGTCACCTTGCCTAAAACCGCTCTAATGGCGTGAATTCTATCCAAGAGCGTATTTATATTAGGGCTCAGCCAATCAAGCGCTCTTATTCCCCGGGCTAGGCTGGAAGAGGAAGCGTTTATACTCCTCTGTAGCCAGTCGGGAGACTGTCTCACCGTGGAGTCACCCAATCGGATTGCTGTCCTCTTCCATTCTCCTAGAAAGTGGCGACGACCGTCATCCTGCATTTGGGCACCTGTTAAGTGCCTTGGACTACAATTCCAGTCTCTCCCTACCCACGGGTCAATGGGAGTTGTAATCCCACTCTTAGAAGAGGCATTCTTCTTGGGTCCCCTGCAGTGCGGGCCTCCACATTTTCATTTGTTTATTCATTTATATATCAGATTAGTTTTCTCATTGAGCAACTGCGAAGCATGGAGAAAGCTGCAATAATGGAATTATTCTTCCTGGTGGGCTAGTAGAAAGAAACCTCAGTCCTAGCTTACTATAAATATCAGAGTTTTTGGGGGATCTAGAGAGAGCCAATTTGGTGTGAAGGTTAAGGCATCAGGATAGAAAGTGGGAGACCAAATTCTAGTCCTGCCTTAGCCATGAAAGCCAGCTGGGTGACTTTGGGTCAGTCACTAGGAGATGGTGAGTTCTAGTCCCGCCTTAGCCATGAAAGCCAACTGGGTGATTTTGCGCCAATCACCAGGAGACTGGGAATTCTAGTCCTGCCTTAGCCATGAAAGCCAACTGGGTGATTTTGTGCCAATCACCAGGAGACGGTGAGTTCTAGTCCTGCCTTAGCCATGAAAGCCAACTGGGTGATTTTGTGCCAATCACCAGGAGATGGTGGGTTCTAGTTCCGCCTTAGCCATATAAGCCAGGTGAGTGACTTTGGGCCAATCCCCAGGAGACAGTGAGTTCTAGTTCTGCCTTAGGAATGGAAGCTGACTGGGTGACTTTGGGCTAGTTGCTCTCCCTCAGCTCATCCTACCTGACAGGATTGTTGTGGGGAAAATAGGCCGGAGAAGCATTAGGTCTGTTTCTCACCTTGAGTTATTTATAAAAAATATAATAAAAAGACTGGATGCAAATAAATGAATGAATGAATGAAATCCGCAGAGCAGAGCCTCCCAACTTTTCAGATCCAAGCCCAACTCTTATGAAAAGTGAGTTTTGCCCCAGTTTATAACGTCTCTTGCTACGGTCGTTAAGCGAATCATTGCAGCTGTTAAATTAGTCACACGACTGTTAAGCGGACCTGGCTCCCCTCCTCCCTTGACTTTGCTCGTCGGAAGGTCACGCAAGGGGATGACGACACGTTCCCCGGGACACTGCGCCCGTCATAAATGCGAGTCAAGTTGTCAAGCGTGCGAAGGCAAATCGCAGGGCCGTGGGGACGCTGCAAGGGTGAAAAAAATGGTCCTAAGTCGCCGAGGCAACTTCGGCAAACTGTCGTAAATCGAGGACCGGCTGCATAAGCTGTATAATGTTTGGGAGAGACGGTGCGTGGTCGGGGGGCCACGTACCCCTCGGCCCACGGCGCACGAGCCTGGGAGCGGATGGGGTGGGGAGGCAGCTGGCCTCGACTGCACCAGCCGAGTTGAAAACCTTCCCCACCCCCCCCACAAAACCCAGAGTGGTGGAAACGTTATAATGAGCATTGATATATTTGCATACTCATTAGGCCTTTGCACGGGCTTCTGCCTTGATCTGCTTAAACTAATAACCCTTTTTGGCAGGGTGCGGGTGTCATCAAGTGGAAGGGGAGCAGGCTGTGCCAGGCGCTGCTGGCTGGAGCAAAGGCTCTCTTCGCCCCCCCCCCCAGTCCGCTCCTTGAATTGGAACCCGGCATCTTGGCATAATGGCAGCTAATAAGATGAAGCGCCTGGTCAAACCCAATCCCCACCCCACCCCGATCTTTGGCAGAGCAGAAAGGAACTAGAGTGGGGATAATGAAGTGGACGAGGACTTTTAGAGCAGAGAGGGAAGGAAGGAAGGAAGGGAAATGGGGAAGGAAGGGAGGGAGGGAGGGAGGAAGGAAGGAAGGAAGGAAGGAAGGAAGGGGGAAATAGGGAGGGAGGGAAGGAACGAAGGAAATAGGAGGGAGGGAGGGAAGGAAGGAAGGAAAAAAAGGGAAAGGGAAGGAAGGAGAGGGAAGGAAGGGAAGGAAAGGGAAATGGAGGGAGGAAGGAAGGAAGGAAAAAGAAAATAGGGAGGGAAGGAAGGAAGGGAAATAGGGAAGGAAGGAAGGAAGGAAAAAAGGGAAAGGGAAGGAAGGAAGGAAAGGGAAATAGGGAGGGAGGGAGGGAAGAAAGGAAAAAGGAAATGGGGAAGGAAGGAAGGAAGGAAAAAAGGGAAATAGGGAAGGAAGGAAGGAAAAAGGGAAAGGGAGGAAGGAAGGAAGGAAAAAGGAAGGAAGGAAGAGAGGGAAGGAAGGAAGGAAAAGAAATAGGGAAGGAAGGAGAGGGAAGGAAGGAAGGAAGGGAAAAAGGGAAATAGGGAGGGAGGGAAGGAAGGAAAAAGGAAATAGGGAAGGAAGGAGAGGGAGGGAGGGGAAGGAAGGGAAATAGGGAGGGAGGGAAGGAAGGAAAAAGGAAATAGGGAAGGAAGGAGAGGGAGGGAGGGAAGGAAGGGAAATAGGAAAGGAGGGAAGGAAGGAGAGGGAGGGAAGGAAGGAGGGAAGGAGAGAGAGAGAAAGGAAGCTTTCCTGTCCAAAAATTAGGGAATGTTCCTTCCCCTTGAGGTGCTTTCCACAAAGGAAGGAAGGAATGAAAAAAGAAAAAAATGAAGGGAGAGAGGGAAGGGAGGAGGAAAGGAAAAGAAGGAAAATGGGGAGGAAGGAAAGGAAAGAAGAAAGGAAGGAAAGGGGGACGGGAGGGAGGGAAGGAAGGAAAGGGTGGAAACCAACTTTTTTTTTCCCTCCCAACCCAATTCTTCCCAAGTTTTCTTCCACAAGATTTATTGAGACAAAAAGGCCAAGTTTCAAGAATCATAGCCACAGAATCCGTCCTTTTTTTTTTTTTTTTTTGTTTTTTTTATTTAGGACAAACCCATTCATGAAGTACCTTCACGAAGAAGGAAACTTTCCGATTTTCTTTCTTCCCGCAAACTGGCAGATCTTTTTTTCGCCAAGATCAAAGGACTTCGGGGGAGTTGTTGTTGTTGTTGTTTAAAAACACCCAATGGCCTTTAGAATCACGCACACAAAAAGACATCATTAGGCCAACAAGAGAGACTCTTTCTGATTTTATTTTATTTTATTTTAACAGGACGTTGCTGCTCGTGGTTTAGATCTGCCTCAAGTCACCTGGATTGTGCAGGTAAGCGGCCACCTTTTGTGGCGCTGTCCCAATCTGGATTCTTCCATTTTTTAAAAAAATAAATAAATTATTTTGCGTATCTAATTTTTATTACGGATTTTTTTAAAATTACAATAGTAGAATTGAATCCAGACCAAAAGAAAGATGAAATGTTAGATATCATCACAGTGGAGGCGCTTGCGCTGCTTGAAACCTGCAATAAGCGGAAGGGAAGGGAAGAGGTGAAATGAGGTTGGGTAAAAGAGAAATACAGGCGTTCCTTGGCTTATCTCTGCAATGGAGTCCAAAAAGGGGATCCCCCTCTTCTCCCTCCCTCCGTCCCCACTTCCTTCCTTTTTTCCCCTCTCTCTCTTCCTCCCTCCCTCCCTCTCATTCCTTCCTTCCTTCTTTTCCCTTGCTCCGTCCCTCTCCCTTTTTCCTTCTCCATTTCCTTTCTTCCTTTTTCCTCTCTCTCTTCCTCCCTCCCTCTCTTCCCTCCTTTTCCCTTGCTCCGTCCCTCTCCCTTTTTCCTTCCCAATTCCTTCCTTCCTTTTCTCTCTCCTCTCTCTTCCTCCCTCCCTCTCTTTCCTTCCTTCCTTCTTTTCCCTTGCTCCGTCCCCCTCCCCTTTTTCCTTCCCCACTTCCTTCCTTCCTTTTCTCTCTCTCTCTCTCTTCCTCCCTCCCTCTCTTTCCTTCCTTCCTTCTTTTCCCTTGCTCCGTCCCCCTCCCTTTTTCCTTCCCCACTTCCTTCCTTCCTTTTCTCTCTCTCTCTCTCTTCCTCCCTCCCTCTCTTTCCTTCCTTCCTTCTTTTCCCTTGCTCCGTCACCCTCCTTTTTCCTTCCCCACTTCCTTCTTTTCCCTCTCTCTCTTCCTCCCTTCCTCTCTTTCCTTCCTTCTTTTCCCTTGCTCCGTCACCCTCCCTTTTTCCTTCCCCACTTCCTTCCTTTTCCCTCTCTCTCTTCCTCCCTCCCTCTCCTTCCTTCTTTTCCCTTGCTCAGTCCCCCTCCCTTTTTCCTTCCCCACTTCCTTCCTTTTCCCTCTCTCCTCTTCCTCCCTCCCTCTCTTTCCCTCCTTCCTTCTTTTCCCTTGCTCCGTCCCCCTCCCTTTTTCCTTCTCCATTTCCTTCCTTCCTTTCACCTCTCTCTTCCTCCCTCCCCTCTCTTTCCCTCCTTCCTTCTTTTCCCTCGCTCCTTCTCCATCCCTCTCCCTTTTTTCCTTCACCGCTTCCTTCCTTCTTTTCCTCGCTCCCTCCCTCTCTCTCTTCTTCCCTCTCCCTCCCTCCCCTCCCTTCTTTCTACTTCCTGGGACGCTGCAACCGTCCTAAACACTAGTCAGTTGCCAAGCTCTTGAATTTTGATCCCATGACCCTGGCCGGGGGGGGGGGAGGGAGACGCTGCAAGTGTGAAAAAAAGATGATAAGTCACTTTTTTCCATGCGGTCGTAACTGAACGGTCACAAAAACGCACGGTTGCAATTGGAGGACGGCCGTAGTGATGCAATAACGTTTTCATGTGTCCAAACAAACAAAAAAAATCCCGGTAGGCCTTAACAGCTTCTGATCCCCAATTTCTTTCTATTTCCTTTCTTTTTCTTCCTCCCCCCTCCCCGCAAAAAAAAAAAAAAGGCTGCCGCGAGGGCTGTTTAGGGGGTTCATCTTTGAAAATGATCTCGGATGCTCTAATTAATCACTCGTGCAATCTGCTAATTCATTCTCCACTTAGCTCATGTTGTCATTTTCTCCCTCCCACCTCCCCGTGCGTTCCCCCCCCCCAATTCCTGGGGTAGTATAATCCACCAGCTTCGCTCGCTGAATACGTCCACCGAATCGGGAGAACAGCCCGAATTGGCAGCCCTGGAAACAGTCTGCTCATCCTTCTACCTTCAGAGGCCGAATATGTCAGCTTTCTGGCTTCGTACAAGATTAAGTGAGTCACACAAATCTTCTCTGCCTCCTCCTCCCCCCCTTTCCTTTCCCCCACCGGGTGTCAAAATCCGTGGCCAACTTTAGCTAAATATAACAGCTGCAGCCCCACATCTTGTTAGAGAGAGAGAGAGAGAGAGAGAGAGAGAGAGAGAACGGTTATCATTTGCAGGGTAAAACTCAAGTTGGATGAAAACTTCAGCGTGATTTCCTTTTTTTTTTAAATAAAATTTTTTCTATGTTTCATCCTGAGTGATGTACAAGCAGAAACAAGCTGGAATATTAGAGAGCAACGAGAGAATTATCATCATCATTATTATTTTAAAAAGGAGAAGCGGAACAATGATGTTACTTGATTGCAGAAGAAATTAGAGGGCGGACTTTATTTATTTGATTTTTTTAAAAAAAACAAATCACTCCTTTATTATTCTTTATAAATAAGGGGTCTAACCCACTGAATGTTCGTCCCTTCCTCCTGTTTTCTCCGCAATGAAAGCTGTGAGGTGAGAAAGAGGGACTGACCCAAAGTCACCCAGGTAGCTTTCATGTCTTGAGGGACGACTAGAACTCACCATCGCCTGGCAGTTGGCCCCAAAGTCACCCAGCCAGCTTTCATGCCTAAGGCAGGACTAGAACTCACGGTCTCCTAGTGATTGGCCCCAAAGTCACCCCGTTGGCTTTCATGGCTAAGGCAGGACTAGAACTCACAGTCTCCTAGTGATTGGCCCCAAAGTCACCCAGGCCAGCTTTCAACACTGGCAGAGCAAGCAGTGTATATAAACAGGAGCAATCTCCGCTCCCTTCTAGCACTGATGACGTTACCTAGTCGGGCAATAAAACGTCTGCAAGAAAACCACCCAGCTCAGAGAGCGCCAAGGACCCCCACAGTTTTTTTTTTTAAGAGCCTTGGTGCGCAGTGGGCTAATGCCTCCTTAAGTAACACCAGCTGCCTGCAATTAGTGCAGGTTCGCGTCCCACCAGGCTCAAGGTTGACTCAGCCTTCCATCCTTCCGAGGTAGGTAAAATGAGGACCCAGATTGTTGGGGGGCAATTAAGCTGACTTTGTAATAATGCTGCTTGGGTGTGTGTGTGAAAGCCCTAATAAGCAGGCATATACATAGAATGAAGGCTACTGCTAAGCTTGTAAGCCGCCCTGAGTCTTCGGAGAAGGGCGGGATATAAATGTAATAAAAAAAACCCCATTTATATCCCGCCCTTCTCCGAAGACTCAGGGCGGCTTACAATTTAAAGCACAAATCAATGTGCTTAGCAATAGCCTTCATTCAACCCTGAGGCTACAAATGTTCTATTCGTGCCTAAATATTTATCCCTGAAGAAAAAAAGGCCTTCTCCTTGGAACATCCCCCTCTATTTTTTATTTTTGCTTTCCTTAAGCTTTGCCACCAAAGGAATTTTGTCGGCTGTTTCGTCGCAGTTTCTAAGGACAGCGAAAGGGCTGTGAAACTCCGCTTCACAACTCCCCCTTTTTTTTTTTTTTCTTTTTTTGCTTTCAGGACAGAAAGATTTTTGTTGTTTTTCTTTGCTTCTTCTTTTTTTCCTTTTTTTTTCGAGAGGCACTCGAGCCATCTGCAAAATTAGCTTATCTATCTGTGTGCATGTTACGCAGGCAGTCAGGGACCGGGAATATATGGATATAACGGATTGCAGATCAGATCTGGAGAGACAGTTTCACGCCTGGGGCACGGCGTGGCGTCAGATCTAATTGCCCTTTCTGTTCGTAAATGGAGCCGTGTGGAAATTTATCCTGACAAATTCAGTGTGGCAAACGAGGCAGAAAGAACGCCATGTGCCGGTCGGGTCGTGGCGCACCGGTTGGTGTGCTTAGAGAGCGAAGCCGGGTCGGTTTGATTTTTTTGGCTGTGTGTGTTTTTTGGGGTTTGTTTTTTTTTTTTTTAAATCATTGATCACTTCCTTTGTTCCCTGTCTCTTTAACGGGCCAAGTGGAACGAACAAGTGGGAATAAGCAGAGATGTTCATGGCAATTTGGAGCACTTTTCAAGAGGGGGTCATTTTCTCTCTCTCTCTCTCTCTCTCTCTCTCTCTCTCTCTCTCTCTCTCTCTCTCTCTCTCTCTCTCTCTCTTTCTCTCTCTCTCTTTCTCTCTCTCTCTCTCTTTTGATGTGTTACTTTGTCGTTTTGGGAGTTCCAGGCAGTTGAGCATGACGAAAACACAATCCCCCAGGCTGTCGCTATTTTATCTTGGTAGGCGAAATTCTTCCTAGGCGGAGATCGCCTCCTTTTATTTGCTTAAAGTATTGCTGTGCTCAACTTTTTGGCACAGTCCGAAAAAACATCCCATAATAGCTTCTGTGGGAAGGTTTGCCACCTCAAGGAGAGAGGCGAGGGGAGGAAAGAGGAAAAGTAACATGTTAGGAACCACTTCTTGGTTCAGACTATGTTTTTGAACCATAACTAGCTCCACACTGGATGAGACATCTTAACAACCACCACAACAACAACAAAATACAAAGACCTACAAATAGAAATAGAAAGACTGGGGCAAAGGCAAGCAAGGGTGGTACCAATAGTAATAGGTGCCTTGGGTGCAATCCCAAAACAACTGAAGCACCACTTGAACACCATCATCGGCATTGACAAATTCACTATTAGTCAATTGCAAAAGGCGCGCCTTTAATAAATAATAATAATAATAATAATAATAATAGGAACGGCTTCCATCCTGCGACGATATCTATAATACCATCAAACATCCACATCTGCCTATCCCCCGGTCCTTGGTAAGGACTCGATAGGTAGACAAAAATGCCAAATCCAGTCTGAACATCTGACTGACTGCGATGATTAATAATGATGATGATGATGATGATGATGATATAATGTCCAGAATAACAGTGTTGGAAGGGACCTTGGAGGTCATTTAGTCCAATCCCCTGCACAGGGAGGAAACCCTATACTATTTCAGACAAATGGCTGTCCAGTCTCTTCTTAAAGACTTCCAGTGTTGGAGCATTCACATCCACATCTTTACGTTGGGAAATGGATCGGTTTAATATTGGCCCCCGAGAATGCCCCGTTATTGGCTTGTTTTGCATGATTTTGTGGATTACAGGAAAACGAAAGAGGAAGTGCCAGAGACACGCCAGGAAAAATAATAATAATAATAATAATCAGGCTAAATTACATAAGTTGAGGACTATCTATAGTCCACTTGTGCCCAATTTACAGAGGCCTCCAACGGAGGCAAATGAAACTGTGGCTGAAGGCCAGATAGGATTTGTTGCTTAATTTAGACATCAGCTCTCTTCAAATTATTTATTTGCAATCATTTCTAGCATTATAGACAGCAGCTGCCTTTGGGGAGGAAAAAAGATTGTGTCTTTCTTAATATTTCGATATCCCTGCAATTTTTTATTTTTTTTTACATTTTCTTTTGTTTGGGGTTTCGTGGTTTTTTTTGGTGAGTCCTTTTGTGGGTGTGATGGGGTATTTCTTCTGCAGCGCTTCCAAAGAAGAAATGCGTGAGAAAAATCAAAGGAGCGTGCTGATGCTGTCGTGTGTGTGTGTGTTTCTGCGTGTTTCGCACCCCTCTTTCTTGGTACCTTTAAGTGAGACTTAGAAGTAGCATGAAACGCCGACGGTTTGCAGAGTGACAGCGTTGTCATTCAAACAACACCAGTCGCAGGCAGGCAGTTTGTCCCACCCTAGTTTTGTTTTGCAAGGACTTTATCAGAAGTGAGAGAGAGAGAGAGAGAGAATGCCCATCAGGGCCCACGTTGTGTGGAGGCATGAGCACACCTGTGCCACACCTGTGTTCTCCCGCTTGGGTGACTTTGGGCCAATCGCCAGGTGCCCCAGAGTTCAAGTCCTGTCTTAGAGAGGAAAGCCAGCTGGGTGACTTCGGACCACACCAACATGCTTTTTTTGGAAATATTATCAAACTTAGCATTTTTTTAAATAGGCTTTATCCCCAAGCAAACTTGTGAGAGGGGGAGGGGGGGGAAGGAAACCCCAAAGAAAATCAATTTAATTTGTGGTATTGCAGATTCTGTCATCAAATTCGAATCTGCACAGATTCTCATTCAGAACTGACATT
>NC_139529.1:6303026-6338052 GCF_947247035.1 Vipera ursinii | reverse complement strand
AATATCCGGTCCCGCTTGCACTCTGCTTAGGAGGGTTTAGTTCCTAACCTCTTGCAGGACAGAGAAAGAAGTAAATTAACTAGATGCGAATTAACCAAAAAATGACAATGGGGAATAATTGGACCACTTCTGCTCAGAACCAAAAACCACTCTTCCATTTTAAAGAAGGAAACGGGGGAATTTTGACTTTCTGTGTGGGCCACATACCCTGCTCCCGTTCACTCTGCTAAAATAAAATCTAGGAGGCAAGGCAATATTGATTTGGTGGTAGAAAAAAAGACACAAAAATAGATTTGTGAAGGTTAAGAAGCATTCTAGGAGAAATTACGCACTGACTAACTTATTAAAGGGGGGGGGGAATAATCGTTCCAAGTCCTTTACTTTCCCCTGTTTGGAAATACACAGAAAGATGTTTTTTATGTCCAACACAGCCAGCTGCATGCTTAACATCAAATTGCTCTCCAAGGACAATCTTTTATTCTGAAAATCTCCATTTCATTTTTGTTGGTGCACATATCCCAAGATTTCTCTTTTTTTCCAAGACAAACTAAAATCTGCCTCAATGGGCTAGTGCTTTAAGAGCAACCCCCCCAAAAACAAAAAAAAAACATGAACCTGGGACAGAATTAAGTGGGAAGGGGGCTGAATTTAATCCAGCTTTCCATTTGGAAAAAAGGGGGATTTTCTTCTGGACCGTCCATATGTAGTCTATCTATCACATTTGGGGGAAACTTGGGACACCTAAGCAGATGTTGGATTTTCCACTTGCTTCCGGCTTTGCAAAATCCTGATTTTTTCTTAGGAACCATGACTCTGAAAATGAGGATAATGACAATTTTGTTGTTGCAATACAGTATTGACTGTATTGGTAATTAAGGGTTAATTACACCCTTATCCAATGCTGAGGAAATGTCCCAAAACTGCCGCGATCCCCAACCTGATCCCCAACCAAGTCAAACGTTTGCTAATTGAACCATCCAAATTCTCTCCGCTGCTGCTGTTCGGACCGCTCCATTCTGATCGCTCCTAATAGTCCAGAAATTAGGAAAGGAAAAACTTTGGTCGTTTCCTTTCCTTGTTGTGTGTTTAAGGGAATAACAGAATTGCAGGTCTTCCACCCTCTCTCTGCTCAAGCAGGAGACCCTACACCATTTCAGACAAATGTTTGTCCAATCTCTTTTTTTTTTTTTTTTTAAAAGCCTTCAGTGCTGAAACACCCAGAACTTCCAGAAGAAAGTCCTTCCAACTGGTTAATTGTTCTCACTGTCAGAAATTCCTCCTTAGTTCTAGGTTGCTTCTCTCCTTGACTAGTTTCCATCCGTTGCTTCTTGTCCTGCTTTCAGGCGCTTTGGAGAAGAGCTTGACTCCCTCTTCTTTGGGGCAGCCCCTGAGATATTGGAAGACTGCTATCATGTCACCCCTGGTCCTTCTCTTCATTAAACTACACATACCCAATTCCTGCAACCGTTCTTCTTCGTACGTTTTAGCCTCCAGTCCCCCGATCCTCTTTGTGGCTCTTCTCTGCACTGTCTCTAACCTCAACATCTTTTTTTTTTCTTTTTTCTTTTACATCTCAGCGATCAAAAGTGCGGCCTTACCAAGGCACTACAAAGTGGTCCTAACACTTCGCCCGATCTTGTTACTAGCGTTAGTATTATTAGTATAAAGTCAGGAAATTACGCGACGTGGGTTGGAGGATCAGAGAGGGGAGGGGGACAAGTCAGCCCACACCAGCAAGGGAAGGAGAGGTGATGAGAAGAAGCTCAGAGACTTTAGTTTCTCCCCCTTTCAATTGGGGGGGGGTTTAGGGTTAGGGTTTCTCCCGTTTCAATTTGGGGGGGGGGACTTTACAGAGCGAACTAAACAGTCCTTCGCTGGTGACTTTTCTAAACAAACACGAAAAAGGGGGGTGGGGTGGGGTGGGAAGAGACCATTTGACGGTCCTGTTTAGGAAGTTTAGGCTGCTTTCTCCCCGCTTCCCCTTTTTTTTTTGCAAAGCAGGCCTTGCTTTGCGACTCCTTCTTACCTTTGTATTCCGAATCCAAGGCTGAGCTAGCGCTGGTTTTTTCGATTTTCTCTCGAAAGTCCTCGCCGCTCGCCTTGGCCGGGACGGAGATGGGCGCCTCCTGCCCGCCCTGCCCGTGGCTGCTGGAATAAGGGGCGCAGGCCGCCAGGGGCTTGCAATCGGCCAAAATGTCCCTAATGAGGAAAGAGGAGGTGACCGTTCTGGATTGAGCGGAGCCGGCTGAAATGGGGGGGCCGGGCAGGTCCAGCCTCATCACCCCACCGCCGACGGGTAACGGAACGGCCGCTTCCAAGCAGTCCCTCCGCGGCGACGGAGGAGACAGGCAGCCGCTGCTGAGTTCCGAGCCAGGGCTAAGTTCCAGCGGGGATCTGCTCTCTCCCAGGAGTGGATCCCCTTTGGGCACAGCGGGGCTCCCGGATCGATGGGAGAGGAGGGAGTCGATCCCAAATCCGTTGGCGTTTTCCATGCTTGCTTTCAGGAAGACATTGAGCCGCCGAGGTTTATTTGGGGGTCGGGGGTGGGGTGGGGTGGGGTGGGGGGAAGAGAAGGAGGGGAAAGCAGCCGAAGGAAGGAAGGAAGGCTGCCCCGCGTTAAGCACAATTCCTGGCCCGCATTTAACATCCAAGGTCCCGACTTTGTGCGGTGGTGGTGGTGGTGGTGGGGTGGTGGGGGTGGGTGGGGGGCGATCAGCGTCCAACTTGGCTGCAGCAGGAAGAGAAAAAAGGGAAGGAAAAAAAAATGTCAAAAGGCAAGGCGAAAGGGAAGGATCTGAGTCGAGCCGGTCCTAAACATTAACCGGACAGCTTTATGAAAAGTGTCAACGTTAACCAGGCAGCTTTATAAAAAAAAAAAAAAGAACGGAAGGGACCAAGCCCTTGGATTCAACTTTATTTGCAATCAAGCGCCGCCTTAACTGCCAACCGTAGCTCTACAGCTATTGACTTACTCCAAAGGAAGCCCACCGGGGTTCAAACGGCCCCGGTGTTTACTCTCTTCCAAGGCTGAGGAACTGAATCTTAAAACCACTCGAGCTGTCTGTCAGGCTGTCTGTCTGTCTGTCCGTTTCTGCTTACTGGGAGGTTAGATCCCATCGAGTTCAATGGAGCTACAAACGCTACAAGCTGTGAATTGTCCAGCTTCAAATCTCCGGTCCTGAATACCCTTCAGCCGCCCAGCACTCTAAATCAAAGGCGACATCAGATCGGACCCGATCTTCATTGCGGATCAAAGAACGGGAAATCAAATCGGACCCGACCTTCAGTGCAGTTCCAAAACCAGCATAAAGACAGACAGCGGCGGAAAGCAAACTTTTGACACCCAGCCCAATGGGAAAGGAGCCCAATTCCAACAAATGGAAAGATGGAGAACGAGATGTGATGAGCAAGAAAAGAAAAAAAAAGAGGAAAGGGAGGAAAGGCAGACACTCTGGAAGGAGGTTTGAGGGTTCCCCCCTTTTTTCAGAACTATGGACAGTTACACCATCCGAATGAATCTTTCCCCCTCCCAATAGCCCAGGAGATCAAAAACTCCAAGTCCCCTTAATACAGAAGACCGGTGAGAATGATCAGCACCTTTGAAAACGCTCAAAGTAGCGGACGAGGGGGATCTCCACGTCGTCTCCTCCCATGATCCTGCGGGATCCTTCGGGAGCTACCGCTTGGAGGGGGAGGGAAGATTCCGTGGCGAAACAGCCTCGGGCGCGCCGTTTCAGCACCAAGGACAGCTCCGGACGCGGCCACACGTTGCCCGGCTCTCTCCTCCAACTTTCCTTTGCAATTTCTTTCTTTTCCTTCTCCGCCTCCTCTAATCTTTCCCCTATTTTTTTAAAAAAATATTTATTTATTTTAAGAGGAGATCCCGAGCCCACGTGCCCAGCAGGCCCCCTCCGGATTGGACGGCTGTCTTTTAGGGTGACGTCACGCGTGCCCACCCGGACTGAGAAAAACTTGATCGCTCCTCGGTTTGATTAAAACAGACATTGAATTAATTACAGCGCTGATCCGACTGTTAACGGGCAATCGCTGCTCTGTTTGCTATCATTACATCGCTGATGAAGTTTTAAATGGGGTTATTAGCAATATGGGGTGGGAGCGAGGGGGGGGGAACGAAGAAGGAGAGGGGAAACGGCTTTGGGAGGGGGCCTTCTTGAAAATGGGGGCGTTTTAAGCCACCCATGCTTAGTTCTCGAACAGTGGGGTTTATTTTCTCTCTTAGCCGTGCCCACAAAAGGTAGATGGTTAAAAAGCCTTAAAGGATAAACATCTTTATGATTTTTTTAAAAAATTTTTTTTTTAAAAAAGAAGACACGAAGGAGAGAAAAGTGCTGGGAAGACCAGCGAAGATTAAAACCGCAAGAAAGTAAACTGTGAAATTGTTCTAGCAAGGAGCATTTCATTTTATCTCCTCCGGATACAAGCACCCGCCCTCTCTTCCACACCCATCCTTTGCTTTCATTTATCTTATTTAAGAAAAATCGTGACTTCCCTGAATTTTAAAGCCCTTCCCCTCCGTTGAGAAAAAAGCCTCTTTGTTGACTTGCAAACAATTTCAGCAGACGTTTCACGTGACATTGGTCGCCTCCAGGTTTCACTGAAGGACATTTTACACAACGATTAAACAGCACGTGAACTCATGGCCCAGGGTAAAATAAAAATAAAAATAAAATACTTGTATGGCATCTACGAAGGAAGAATCACCTCTCCTCTGGCTTGGATTGGGACAGCAATATTTCAAAAGGAATCTTTCAAGGCAGTTAAGCCCTGCCTTCAACCCCAGCGTTGGACATCTGAAGGCAACCCGCATCGATTTGATTTCTCCACTCGAAATTTTGGGCATAGCGATCTGTTGGTTGCAGCGCATTGAGACCACCGTGGCTTTTCCATCCGAAGGTGAAAAAATGTAAAGCCCCCCCTCATTAAAAAAAAGGAATCGCCAGTCCAAGACCCCATAAAAAGGATGAATTTTGTGAGGCTGATTTTGGCTCTGGGTTTTTTCCCCCCAATGACCTGAAACCAGTATGGCAATGAAAGGGAGGTTTTACTCACGAGTAAATGGGAGAGAAGGAAAGGAAAGAAGGACTAAGTCAGCTTTATGTTACATTTTCAAAGGAACAAGGGTGGAAGATAGATAGATAGATAGATAGATAGATAGATAGATAGATAGATAGATAGATAGATGGATAGATGGATAGATGGATAGATGGATAGAGATGGATAGATAGATATGGATAGATATGGATAGATAGAGAGTAGATAGAGATAATGATAATAGTTAGAGATGATAATAGAGAGATGATATAGATAGATAATAGAGATAGAGATGATATAGAGAAGATAGATATAATGATAGATAGATATAGATAAATAAAGAGATGATGATAGATAGATAGATAGATAGATAGATAGATAGATAGATAGATAGATAGATGGATAGATAGATATGGATAGAGAGATAGAGATAGATAGATAGGTAGAGTAGATAGAGATAGAGATGATGATAATAGAGAGATAATATAGATAGATAGATAATAGAGATAGATATAATGATATAGAGATAGATAGATATAGATAAATAGAGATGATAGATAGATAGATAGATAGATAGATAGATAGATAGATAGATAGATAGATAGATATAATTTCAAGAGGTCACCACCTTAAAAAACTGGACAACGAATGCCCTCTAGGTGTTCAGGTGTTTAAACTTTGACTATGAAATAATACTCAGAGTAGAGAGAAAAGGGGTGGGGGGAAGGGGGGGGAAAGACTCCTGGAGCTGAATTGAAATAATAAGGTGGGCAAAAATGCCCAATCCATTCTAAACATCTGGATGAGTGGGTGTCTAATAATAATAATAATAATAATAATAATAATAATAATAATAATAATAATAATAATAATAGAAAAGGCAAAATATTGGATGGAGAAAGTAGATTCAGGGTGATTTCCAGCAGCCTTCAGCCCCAAAATCGTTCCCTTTTTCAAAAAAAAGAAAAAAAGAAAGGAAATCGGCAGATTTCCATCCAGTTCTTTTGATCCAATCCTCCCTCCGCACAACGACACCCTTGCAAAATATGCACCGAAGCAAAAGGGCCGATTTTTAGGAGCGTCCCAAAGTGCCTCTTCAACACAAGGGGGGGAAAAAAACCCCTGCCCTGCAGGATTCAATCCACAACTCTGCAAGGATAATAGCAGTTGTTGTTGTCATTGTTATTGTAAAAAAAAAAACGCGCAGAGAAATTTGAATTAAGTGGCAGTAACAAGAGAAGACACCTACTTAAAAATGAATGAGACTTAGGGGAAGGGTCTTTTCAGACGCTTCCTTTTTTAGGGGGTTAGGGTACTTTATTTCCCTCACCCCCAGCTGCCTCGGCTGCTCCGCAGTTTTGTTAGAAATTGCCTTTTTGGGGGGAAGCCAGGGCTTCATCCCACGAAAGCCCCCAAGAGGTCCTTCCACCACCCCCACCCCACACCCCAATGGGGATTTTTTTGGGGGGGGGTTCTGAAACAGGAGAAATCTGTGTTGCTTGAAGCCCCTCACTCTTCTGGGAAAGGTGGAGGTAAGGCTGGGAAGGAAGGGAGAGGGGGCAGGAAGAAGAGAGGAAGGGAGGAGAGGAGGAAGGGAGGGAGGGAGGAGAGGAAAATACAGAGGATTCAAAGAGAGGAAGGGAAAGATGATGGCAGCGAACGAGAGAAAGAAGGACGGGAGGAGAAGGGAAAGGAGGGAGGGAAAGGAGGGAAATGTGGAAGAGAGAAAGAGAGAAAGAGAAAGATGATGGCAGTGAATGAGAAGAAGAATGGTGGGAGGGAGGAGGAAGGAAGGAAGGAAGGAAGGAAGGAAGGAAGGAAGGAGAGGGAGGGAGGAAGGAAGGAAGGAAGGAAGGAAGGAAGGAAGGAAGGAAGATGAATAACTAGTTATAGATTAACCTGGACAGCTTTGATCATTATTGTCTTGTTGGAATTGTTTTCCTTCCTTCCTTCCTTCCTTCCTTCCTTCCTTCCTTCCTTCCTTCCTTCCTTCTTCCAACTTCCTTCCTTCCTTCCTCCCTTCCTCCCTCTCCTTCCTTCCTTCCTTCCTTCTTCCAACTTCCTTCCTTCCTTCCTTTCTCTCCTTCCTTCCTTCCTTCCTTCCTTCTTCCAACTTACTTCCTTCCTTCCTTTCTCTCCTTCCTTCCTTCCTTCTTCCAACTTCCTTCCTTCCTTCCTTCCTTTCTCTCTTTCCTTCCTTCCTTCCTTCCTTCCTCTCTCCCCCCTTCTCATTTCCTTTCTTCTACTATCTTCCGATACTTTTTTTCTTCTCCTTCATTCCTGCCCTTCCTCTTCCCCTGCCTTTTCCTGTCCCTCTCTTCTCCTTCCCTTCTGCCTTCCCTCCTTCCTCTCTTTCCCTTTGTGAACAATCCTTTCTCTCCCCCCCTCTCTCCCCCCCACGGCCCACTCTCTGCCCCCCTCCTGCCCCTCCCTCCTAAGACTTCCTTTTGACTCAGCAGCTTGTAAGCGGAGGGGAAACTGCTTTTCCTGCGGGAGTTTGCACAGCTCCCATCTGAAGCCAAGGCCGGTTGCAAGCTGTCAGAGAACAACTGTGTGTGTGTGTGGGGGGGGAGCAGGAGAGTTGTGGGGTGGGGGGAGGAAGAGGGAGAGGGGAGGGACCAAAGCCAGACCCCCCTCCCCGGCTGAAGTTTATAATCCGACCTGACTCTCCTCCCACACTTTCGCTCAAGCAAACCTGGTGGGTAGGTGTGCTCAGAGCTAGCTGAGAAGGACGCTCACCTAATTGTTGACCTGCTCTGCTTTAGGGTTGTGCGTCTTTGTGCAAAGGTGGCAAGTGGGGTGCGGTGTTCCCCACCCGCAGCCTGTGCAAACGCAGCTTGCGCCGATGCCAGTGGAATCGGCAGGCCTGTGAAAGATGCAGGTGACTTTCAGCTCCCATGATCCCTCAGGGCCCCTTAGGAATGCTGGGAAATAGAGGCTTGTTCTCTTGGCCAAGGCTTGGTTAGAGGGATCCGTGCGAGGTGGATTGTAATGAAAATGATCATTCGCTCAAATTCGTTTACCCAGAAACCACCTTGTTGCTTCTTCTTCTTCTTCAAGGAATTAATCAATCAATATTATTTCATGGTTACTTTCTAGAAGTTAAGTGTTGTTGTTGTTTTTTTTAAAAAAAAGAAAGCTTATTTTTTAAAAAACGGAATTTCGGGACAAGGGCGATCATATCCTCAATAAAAAATAAATAAATAAAGGCGGGTTAAAAATGGAATGTGGGTTTGCATTAGTCTTCTTGCCTCCTCTGGCTTTTTCCCTTTTACACTTTCGCACTTTTCCCATTACGAGCCTGAGATCCGGAGCTACATTTATACAAATAAGAACTAGCAGTGCTAGTTAAGTGGCTCTAAAACCTTTTTGGGGCCCGAGAGTGGGATAAATAAAGAAACATTTGGGCAAGACAGGAGTTGAGAGGTTTCTAAGTTTAGCTTTGTAAGTAGGAGCAGTTTGTCTTAAAACTGGAAATAAGAGCGGTTGCTTTAAAAGGTATGCTGTAAATAACTTTTGTGTGCAAGACTTTGCATAAACCAAGGCAATTTGTTGTAAGGTAGCAAAACAAGGTCAGCTAAGAAATGAGACTCCTCTCTTCCCTCCCTCCCTCCCTCCCTTCCACCTTCCTTCCTTTCTCTCCTTCCTTCCTTCCTTCCTTCCTTCCTTCCTTCCTTCCTTTTCTCCAAACAAATCTACCCAAAGATCACCCAACGAGTTTGATACCTGAAGAGGATTGGGCCTCACATTAGCTCAATCACATTCTGACATTCTGATCTCCCCTGTTTCAAAGTTTCTGGATTTAAGTTCAGAAACGTGGGGAAGTGGTTTTAGCCCAGTGCTGTGGACAATGAGTGTCAAGGGGTCCTTGGGCTTTGAAGCAACGTCTCCCACTTCCTGGAGGTTGGGAACGTCAGGATACCTCCACCTATGGTATCCCCTACAAGGACACGGCCCACCTAGCCATTCAGACCTGCAAAGTGCCTTTTCTCCTGGTCCTCCTCCCAGAAGGACGAGGAAGATGCTCCTCAAATCTCTGGGTGCGTTTCTCCCCGTTTCGTCGGTCACCTTAGTTTGTTTCGATTGGCGCAACTGTTGGGCCGAGTTTTAAAGGGGGAAAGAGAAGTCAGAAGCCTTCAGCGTGAAGGAAGGAACCAAGACAGAAGGAAAAATGGGAAGTTTTGTTAGCCACATTTTTTTTTTTGGTCTTCTCATCCCCAAGAAGACGGAGATGGGAAGGAATCTCTGTCCTGCAGCTCTTTCCCCAGGATTTCAGAATTGCCAGTGGGTGTCACTCTAAGATAAGAAGCATCCGTGCCAAAGAGGAGAAGGGAGGGAAAAAGATAAGTCAACATGATGAACATTCGGAAAAGGCTCTCTTACAAAGGGTGCAAGAATCCAACGCTGGAAGTCATCCGACCTTGATACCGCATTCATACAACGTCCAAGCTGCATTGGCACAGCACGCTAAATTGTGATTTGGCGGTTAAGGGTGTGTGAGGCAAATTCGAGTTTACAGTTCAGGCCATTTGCAGCCCCCCCCTCCTCCCCCCCAATGGGTTGATTTGCTAACCAGGTTTGTAAGGGTTCTCTTACAAAGAAGAATTGATGGTCTCTAACCCATCCAGGGACCCGGTGGCTCAGTGGGTTAGGACGCTGAGCTTGTCGATCAGAAGGTTGGCAGTTTGGCGGGTCGAATCCCGAGTGCCGCGTAACAGAGTGAGTGCCTGTTACTCGTCCCAGCTTCTGCCAACCTAGCAGTTCGAAAGCACATAAAAATGCAAGTAGAAAAATAGGGACCACTCCAGTGGGAAGGTAACAGCGTTCCGTGCGCCTTTGGCGTCTAGCCATGCCGGCCACGTGACCACGGAGACGTCCTCGGACAAGCGCTGGCTCTTCGGCTTTGAAACGGAGATGAGCCCCTACAGTCGGAAACGACTAGCACGCATGTGCGGGGGAACCTTTACCTTTACCTTTAACCCATCCAGGGCTTAATTTTTGGACTGTCAACAGGAGGGGGAGAGGCAGGAGGCGATTAGCAAGTTTCCAATGGGATATAAACTATTGTCTAGAATTCATATGAGAATTCTGAGAAAGAATTCCGATTCATTTATTCCAGAAACATTGAAGACCAAAAATAAACGCATTGGGTTAAAAATAAGTTTATTCATCAGACCATACCATTCTCCGGTCCCAAAGTAGAAACGTGCAATTAAGTCTTCTGGGTTTATTTTATTTATTTTGATGATTCAGCCTTTCTCCTCCTCTCTCTTTCTTCTTTCTAGATATGTCTTAACAGACCGTAGTATAAAGGCCTTGAGCCAGGGGTCCGATCCTCACAGGAACTTCGGAATGGAAGACCTCAAACGCTTTCTTGTGTGAAACATCATCTGGGAAGGTGGAGAGGTGAGGGTCAACCTAGAGAAGATGTGTGTGTGAGAGAGAGAGAGAAAAAAAAGAAAGAGAAAGAAAGAAAGAAAGAAAGAGAGAAAGAGAGAGAGAGATCAAATTATTTCCTACATCCAGAAAGATGAGAGGTGTTACCTTCACTAGAGACACGAATAATGAGCAATAGGTTTAGAAGTGTTTAGTTAAATCTATTATTTATATCCCACTGATATTATTATATAAACAACTCAAGATAGCGAATATGTTTAATACTCCTTCTTCCTCCTATTTTTACAACAACAGCCCTATGAAGTGGGCTGGGCTCAGAGGGAGGGTCTGGCCCAAAGTCACCTAGCTGGCTTTCAGGGCTAAGGCAGGACTAGAACTCACCGTCTCTTGGTGATTAGCCCAAAGTCACCCAGTTGGCTTTCAGGGCTAAGGCAGGAGTAGAACTCACCGTCTCCTGGTGATTGGTCCAAAGTCACCCAGCTGGCTTTCATGCTTGAGGTGCGACTAGAACGTATGATCTACCAACTATGAGAAATAGCCTGGGAGGATGGAGCTGATTGTTGAAGAGAGGTTGTTGTTCCCCATCTCTCCATCCCTCTGCAGCCCCTTTGGCTGCCCTTCCTTGTAGGAAAAAGCCCTCTGGGAGATCTTTCCTTGTGGATGAAGGGAAAAGTTGGAGGCCAAGGAGGCTGCAGAAGGCTGGAGAGAAGATGAAGCAAAGAAAAGTAGGATGTGGATACATAGTTCTTGGTCCTGAGAAGATCTCAGGAGGAATCACCCTCCTGGAGGTCATGTTCAGATGAGGGCAGCCAGGGAGGGTGTGGAGGAATATCCAACTGGGGAACAACCATCATCCACAACAATATAATCATCCCAAATCAAACCACTACAGGATGAAGGCCAGGTCTTCATGGAAGATTATGGGCCGAAATGGGTTAAGAAGGCCTTTCTCCATCCCTCGTCTTCCAATCTTGCTTTCTGCTCTTGAGAGGCAGCATCTCAGAGGACTTCCATCCTCTGGGAATGGTTGATTAAGTCTTCTCTGCCCGGGTCCACCTCAGACCCCTCTTCCTGCTCTTCCCAAGGAGGCTTAATGAACCATTCAGACACCGAAAGGTAATTTCTTGATTGGCAGACCGAATCTCTAGCCACAGAGATAATTGCGGACACGCAGGTATTAAGCCCTCAGATCTCATTAACGCAGATCAGTTGGCGTTTTCCGAATTGGACATCTAAATCCATAATTAGGCTCCTGTTTAAGCAGGCTTGTTTTATTTTTTTTGGGGGGGGGGGCAAGAGAGAGGAGGACAAAGTGGGGGCAGGATCTCCCTTGGCTCCTGCTGAACCCAGCAGCCACAGTTTTGTTATACATGAGTGCTCCTCGTTGTGAATTGGGGTGTGCTTGAGGGCTGCTCCCCTCCTTTCATTGAATCCTTTATCGCAAGGGTCCTGGATGCTCTCTGAGCTTCATTGCTTTCTTGCAGATGTTTCATAACCCAACTAGGTAACGTCATCAGTGCCAGGAGGGAGAGGGGTTTACAGAGAGGGAGGAGGAGAAGGAGGAGGAGGAAGAGGAGGAGAAGGAAGAGGAGGAGGAGGAGGACTGTAAGGTCTTTGGTACTGTCAGAGCTGATTTGCTTTTCTTCAGACATTTCATTACCCAACTAGGTACCATCATCAGGGCCAATGCTTGCCCTGTCAGTGTTAATGGGAATGGTCTTGGAGATCCTACTGTCCCAAAGGTTGGACCATTTGCTGTTATCTGGCTTGGCAAGTCTTTCTTGGGGCATTGTTTCCTTCTAGACTGATGGTCTGATTTTGACCTTACGCTCATCTGGGCGTGGATTGCTGCCTGGGGTCGTTTTGGTCGACTGTCTCTTTTATCTGCAGAGCTTCATGGAGACCCCCTCCTTCGTGGGATTTAGAGGATAGGAGGTGATTGGAGGTCTTCTAGTCCAACACCTTGCTTGACCAGGAGGCCTTATACCATGTCAGAAAAACGGCTGTCTAGTCTCTTCTTCGAAACACCCAGTGATGGAGCTCCCACAACTTCTGGAGGCAAGGAGTTCCACTGGTTAATTGTCCTCACTGTCAGGAAATTCCTCCTTAGTTCCAGGTTGCTTCTCTCCTTGATGAGCTTCCATCTGTTGCTTCTCGTCCTGCCTTCTGGTGCTTTGGGAAATAGGTTATTTTAAATGAAAGTTTGGTCACCGATGCCCAAGGACACCAGAATCTGGCCAGTTGTGGCCACTGTAGTATCCACTAGAGCTGCTGGAGGCAAGCTCTTCCATTTATTTATTCTTCTCATGAAATAAGGAAATTCCTCCTTATTTTTGGAATACAGATACTGCTATTATACTACACACAGAGAGAGAGAGAGAGAGAGAGAGAATCTAAGTATCTACTCTAGTGTGCTGATACAGATATTTACATCCCGTTGATAGTCCCATCCCACCAAAACTTTCATCCCTCATGAAGGAGAAGCCCCAGATCTATTATCGTCGTTGTTCACATCTGAACACACCGTCTTCCATCCAAAGAAAAGACATCCCATTTCGAAATGGGTAAAGGAATGTAGTTCAACAAGAGGGTCAGCCTGACCTGTGGGGTTTAGGGGTTGGATTTTTGTCAGCTTTGGGGGAATTTCCTGGCCACGAAGGCTCCTTGCTACCGGGGAGCAGAGAGTGTCATTACTAAGCTGCCGAGGAACCATTGTAGAATTTAATTTATTTATTTATTATTTATTTTCATCTCCTGCTTGTGAGCTTCGAGAAGCACCTGACTGGCCACAAAATCCTGGTCCTTCTCTGGTTTGGATCGTGGTTTGGTGGCTAGGAATTCTGGGGGACAGCCTTGGAGGGCTGGGAAGATGCTTCCATCCCACAAAACCTTTCCAGGGTGTGATGTCGCCCGCTTGAGCCTCTTAGCGAGTTTTTCTTACGGGGGTGGGCGGGTGGGTCCCTTGTCCGGAGCCCCGTAGGGACGTTTAAACGCAGCTCAGCTAAGATTTCATGGCCTTGCAACTCTCCAGCACACGGAAGGGGGGGGGGGGCGACTGCCGGGCATACCAGTTTCCGCTTTCCCCGCCGATTCGCACACCTTTGCAAGTGCAAACCGCTTCCCCCCCCCGTGCAACCCATCACTCGTCTTCATTGTCAAACGCTTGGCAGGAAAATAACGAGAGATGCTAAATCTTTTATAAGGTCAGCGTGCAAGCAGCTGTCAAACAAGAAAAGAACTTAAGCGGAGAAGAGAACCCTCCCGGAGAAGGGAAGGGGGGAAATGCAGAAAGAAAGAAAGAAAGAAAGAAAGAAAGAAAGAAAGAAAGAAAGAAAGAAAGAAAGAAAGAAAGAAAGAAAGAAAGAAAGAAAGAAAGAAAGAAAGAAAGAAAGAAAATTGCTTATTAAGCCCACAGGCCTGGGCCTGGCCTGGCTTGGCCAGGAGACGCCAAGGTGTCTCCCGTTTTTTTGTGTCAGTAATTTGTGGTGTCAGAGGAGGGGGGGGAAAAAGAGGAATCATCCAGCGCCGAAGGGGGCAAGTTGGTGTCGGGGGAGTCATTAACACACCAGGAACGGCCTCGCTGCCTAATTGGAACCGCTGGGCATTATCAGCGGAGAATTCGCCTCCGCTCCCTGACAGCTTACAGCTTTCATGCCCTAAAATAATAGTCCACTTGTCAATGTAAAGGACCATTAAAAACAAACCGTTTTGATTTAATTGGCGGGAGGGGGCTGCCGGGGGTGGGTGGGTGGGTGGGCAGGTGAGATACCTCATCAGCCTCCAGTGGGTGGGTGTGTTATTCCCCTTTAATTTTCCACTCCCCCCCTCACTGCAGTGATGCTTGCTTTTCCCCACTCCTCTTTCTTTGCATTCTCTTCTTCCCCCTCTCCTCGTCTTGGCTTCAAATCCTTTCATAAACTGCCTGTGAGTTCAAACACCATCTCTGTCCCAGGTTACCTCCGCTAGGATTGTCAACCAAGAACGCCACACGACAGACGAGCGAGCAGGTCGCTTGCAGAAGGGGCTTTATCGAACCTCAGACGTGGGCCTTGTGCTGGGGTGGGGGGTGCGGGGGGTGGGTGGGAAACCAGCCAGCCAGCGAGCAAGCAAGCCGGGACTATCGTGGTTGGCTCCTCACAACCCAGAAGCACAGAAGTAAACAGGGGGACCTCGGTTTCATATGGCTTTGCAAATCCACGCGAAAAGGACTAGGGGTGATACGATAGCGGTCTTCCAGTACTTGAGGGGCTGCCACAGAGAAGAGGGCGATCACACTGTTTTCCAAAGAAACCAGCAGACAGGACGAGAAACAATGGATGGGAACTCATCAAGGAGAGAAGCAACCTGGAATTGAGGAGAAACTTCCTGGCAGTAAGGACAATCAACCAGTTGTGTGTGCTCCATCACTGGAGATTTTTTAGGAAGAGACTGGACAGCCACTCGTCTGAAATGATATAGGGTCTCTTGCTTGAGCAGAGGGTTGGACCTCCAAGACCTTTAAGGTCCCTTCCAGCTCTGATCTGATCGATTGAAGCATGGGTTGCAGGAATTGGATATGTCCAGTTTAATGGAAAGAAGGACTAGGAGTGACATGATAGCAGTCTTCCAATATCTCAGGGGCTGTCCCAAAGAAGAGGGAGTCAAGCTATCCTCCAAAGCCCCTGAAGGCAGGACAAGAAGCAACAGATGGAAACTCATCAAGGAGAGAAGCAACCTGGAACTAAGGAGAAATTTCATGACGGTGAGAACAATTAACCAGCGGAACTCCTTGCCTCCAGAAGTTGTGGGTGCGCCATCACTGGAGGTTTTTAAGAAGAGACTGGACAGCCATTTCTCCAGGATGGTCTAGGCAGGTCTTCCTGCTTGAGCAGGGGGTTGGACTAGAAGACCTCCAGGGTCCCTTCCAACGCTGTTATTCTGTTAAAGATTCATTGTTTTTTTTTGTTGTTTTTTTTTAAAAAGGATACCCAGAGGGAGCCATTAAAGAGTAACCTACTGTATCAGATTTTCAAGGATAGTTCTGGGCTTCGCAATCGGATATTCCCTTGGGGAGAGTCGGCAAACGTGATCTCACTGCCTGACTTTTTTTTTTCTTCCGTTAAAAGAAAACGAAAAACAAAAAACGGGAGACAAACACCTGCAAACTGCCCAAACCAAACACTTCTAAATTTGAGAAAACATTTTTGCACTTCCCTCTGCTTCTTAGAGCGAGCGCTCCGCTCCGTAACTTTTGAATTCCGCCTCCGAGAAAATAAAAAATAAATAAAATAAAATAAAAATAATTCCCGGTTGTTAGTGCGACGTTCGAACGGCTGACATTTTTACTGAAATGATCCGGCATCCAGATTCCCCTTAGACAAGCAGCTGTCACGAGTTTCCTTGCTTTTTTAAAAAATAATAACAATTTGTTAAACCGAGAGGCCACCGGTTTCCGACCAGCAAACTCAACGGGAGGAGTCGGATTCGCTTAAGGACCTCATGATTCGCTGAACGACTGCAGCCAGCCGCAGAAGTCAGCCAAAGCATTCGGACGACAAACGCCGGAACCTCACAAGGATTTCGGCCGTTTGAATCTGAATTTACTCAGGGCGGAAGGGGACGGCTACCAGGCGGGCAGCTTCCGCCTTGCCGCTCCGAAGACGCCCTTTTGAGGTTCAGACCCACCTTTTGGAAATGGGGGATACGCCAAAGTTCCTCCTTTTTCATCGGCGGTTGGTACTTCCTCAACAAACATGTCCGGGTCTCGTAGAATTTGCCCCGACGTTTCTAAAACAAATCAAAACGAGCAGGCCAGACTTAGGTCACCGAGGGCAACGTAGGAAGCATATAAAATACACTGCTGTCGTATTTGTTTGGGGGAGACCAACCTGAACGCAAGAAATAAAGTGTGCTGCTCGCCAATGGGCCACAGTGGCGCCAGCCTGGCGAGGTGGGACAGGCAGGCAGCACATCTGGAGAAGGGCCCCTTGTTTGTGTTCTGGAAGACGTTTTATGACCCAGCTAGGTAGCATCATCAGTGCTGGGGGCACATGTGGACGAACTGTCTCGATGAACTTTATCGTAAAGCTGCGCTAACAGAGCCTTGCAGAAACTCCACCTCTTCTCCCCACCTCCCGCTTTACAGCTCACAAAACTAGGGAGGATCCCTGCAAAGACATTGGTTACATCCCCAATTCTTCTACAAGCTCATCTTCCTCTTATCTGACCATTGTCTAGTCCCGTGGTGGCGAACCTATGGCACGCGTGCCAGAGGTGGCACGCAGAGCCTTCTCTGCGGGCACGGGCGCCATCGCCCCAGTCCTAGTAGGCCTTCAGCTGGGTTTTTATAAAACCTTTTCGCTTTCCGCCACCCTGTGCAAAAAAAAAAAAAAAAGTTCAATCAATCAATTTCAACTTCTCGCAGGGAAAAAAAAAGATCTCGCAAAGTTGGCATTGATTGATTGAACTTTTTTAGTCCCACCCAGTCTGCCGTTATCACCGCAGCCACGCCCATCCAATGGGCCACGCCCATCCAATGGGCCACGCCCACCCAATGGGCCACGCCCAACTGGCATCCGACGATACATAAGTGGGTTTTGGGTTGCAGTTTTGGGCACTCGGTCTCTAAAAGGTTCGCCATCACTGGACTAGTCGTCGGTGGCTCTTCCCCCTGTCTGACGTGATTATTCCCTGTCAGCCTTACCAGACAGGCCAAACAGGAAGTACAATCAGAAGCGCCAACTCTTAACTTTATTGCAAAGCTACGTGAACGGGATCTTGCCAGTCTGGAAGTCCGTCTTTCCACCCTCTAATGCAGCCGGGGAGTTGTTGGCCAGGCCCTGGTTCTTTTTTGTGGGCTGAGTTGCCTCTTATCCATCTGCTTTCCTAGCTTAGATACTTCCTCCAGTCTCCAAGGCCATTCCCACATACCATTTCGGTGAAAGGACTTGGCTACCCCTGAACGGCCGGAAGTATAGGAAGCTTCTTCAAAGGACCTTGATTGCTGGTGGCTACTAACCTATCACATGTTCAACAGACAGGGTTGGGAAGAATATGGAAAATGGTTGAAACGTGGTCAGGAGAGCAGCAGTTTTGGAGACTTAACCGGGGACCCAAACGTTTGGTTCCCACGCTGAGTATTTGGAAACTTAAGAAATCTTATCTCCCAATCCAGGCAGTTGCCTTCATGTTTGCATGATGGCTTCTCATGCAGATGAAATCCTTCTTGAAGAAGATATCTGATAGTTTCGATTTATGCCACACATAATTAGCATGCCAACACATGCTGGGATCACATAACACATTTGATAACCAGGTCATTTGAAGACTTAACTTTTACTTTCAAAGGACATCAAACAAGTTGTAAGTAATAAACAAAGAAGAATAAAAGAAAAAAACACCATTAAACTCCAAAGGACAAATGACCAAATAACAAACCCCCCAAGAGATGTTTGCTGATTTTCATCAGAAAGTAGTTCCATCCAAGAAGAGATCAAACTATTTAGACCAGAGTTTCTCAACCTTGACAACTTTTAAGATGGATGGACTTCAACTCCCAGAATTCCTCAGGCGCCATGGTGCGAGGTGAAGTCCCTGTATGCTGGCGGGCAGTTGAAGTCCACGCATCTTAGGGCTCCTCAGATTGAGAAACAATGAAGTAGGGTTGTTTCCCTACATCAGGTTAAACCAGCTTATGGGTTCTAAGTCCAAGAACCTGTCCAATGGGTCTACAAGAGTAAGGTCTTGAGAAGAGGGTCATCAAACCAAAAGACCTTCTAAAAGTCATCCCACCTTTTGTTTCTTCTCAGCTTTTTCGGCTTTGATGACCGCCCGCTGCTCATCCATCCAAATCTCTCTATATTTGTGCTGCAGCAGATCAAAGAAAGGCGTGGAGGGTCTGAGGAGATTTTAGAAGGAAAGGGAGAAGAAGGGATCAGTGACAAGGATAAGAATGTCAATGACCTCACCATAACCGCAGATCACGCTAAACCACAATACAGGGAGCTTGATCTTGGAAGCCAACATCCAAATTCCCTACCTGCATCTTTCTTAATCAGAAACATTTTCTTGGCCACGTCCACGGACTTCAAATTATGGAACTTTGACTCCCATCGGCCAAGTTGTTATGGTCCCTTCTTTCTCCTGCTTGCCTTTTTTCCAGTTTTAATTTCATTTGATGCACAGCCATGTCTACTATTTATCTCAGTATTTTATTTTATTTTATTTTATTAATTCCATTTATATCCCGCCCTTCTCCGAAGACTCAGGGCGGCTTACAAGCTTAGCAGTAGCCTTCATTCCATGTATATGCCTGCTTATTCGGGCTTTCACACACACACCCCAAGCGGCATTATTACAAAGTCAGCTTAATTGCCCCCAACAATCTGGGTCCTCATTTTACCTACCTCGGAAGGATGGAAGGCTGAGTCAACCTTGAGCCTGGTGGGACTCAAACCTGCACTAATTGCAGGCAGCTGGTGTTACTTAAGGAGGCATTAGCCCACTGCTCCACCAAGGCTTGCTAGGAAGGGGCAGTTTGGTATGGATTCGTTCCTTTGTCCATTCATTTACGTATTTCGTTGCGGGAAAAGGGAACACCTTCCTCCTAATTTTTGTCCCCCATCAACTAATCTTCTTCTCCACCTGGAACATTCTTAGCCTGCCAGCTGCATTGTTGCTGAGCTTCAGAAGAAGGTTGTCGGTTTCCCAGCCCCCGTGGCAAAGTCTGAACCATCCCATGTGATCTCAGACCTCTTGGGCACCAACACCCCCTATTTAGACCTCGTTGTGTCCCTTCAATTGAAGAAACATACAACCGTCCTACACATGGTGACAATTTGCTCTCTGCAAGCGTTCTCCATCGACCAAAGTATCCATAAGTTTCATCAAAGGTAACAGACGCCCTTTGACCCCCGCTGCGTGCTTCTAAGAGAACCCCACCACTGTTGGTCGCTTCTAAGACGAGCCCACCATCCTTATTTTCCTTTAGGAGAAGCTAACCACCATCCCTTGCTTCTAGGAGAAGACTGGAAGTTGCAGAACTTCTCTGCCGAATTCCTTTGGTCTATAAAAACCCGCAGGAAAAAAAAAGTGCATTTAAGAACTTACCCAGCGTTTTCAGGTTGACCAATTCTCTGCTGTTGCTCAGTTTATCCCTTGCCTAATGAAGCGTTTGGATGACCTCAAAAGCTTGCCTGCCCCTCAGGAGACTTAATACCTGGCCTCATAAAGGAAGCACTTGAACCCAAACTCTGGAATTCTTCCTCCTGCTTGGCCTTACCACGCCAAAAATGCCAGGGGCTCTACCCGGTATTTCATTTTGTGGTTATTCTGCCTGCATGTAAATAGCTGCCCTTCTTAATTTTGCTCCTGGCATGACTTTTATTGCTAATTATGTCTTCCCACATGCTTTGGAGAGGCTTAATCTCTGCTCCTGTTGACTAATGATGTTAGGAGCTTGATCAAGTGCTGTCCATCCCAAGGGGCCACTGTTAGAGAAAGGTGCAGCTTTCCCCCCAAGCCCAAGTTGGAATTTGGTGTGCATAAGGAGCGGGGTGCCACAGATCACACCAAGGCTGAGGCGTGCGGAATAGTTTTGGAGTCTGGCCACAATTCTGGCCCATCCCCATCGCCAAATTCTGCTGATTTAGCCTCCCTCCTTTCATCTATCTTTCTGTCTATCTATCTATCTATCTATCTATCTATCTATCTATCTATCTATCTATCTATTTATCTATCTATCTATCTATCTATCATCTATCTATCTATCATTATCCATTATTTCTTCTCTCCATCCATCCATTCATGCATCCATTCTACTTATTTATCATTTATCTGCCTATGTCTATACATCTTTCTCCTTCCCTCCCTCCATCTTATCTGTCATCCCTCCATCTTATATCTATCTATCTATCTATCTATCTATCTATCTATCTATCTATCTATCTATTTACCTACCTACCTACCTACCTACCCATCATATTTATCTATCCACCCATCCATCTCTATCTACTATCTATCTATCTATCTATCTATCTATCTATCTATCTATCTATCTATCTATCTATCTATCTATCTATCTATCTATCCATCCTTCCATCCGTTCACCCACCCATCTTGTTTGGAAGATGCTCTGAAGAGAAGATGGTCCCCACTGAATCCCTTGTCATTAGACCCTCTAAAATGTATTTATGCACGCTTTCAAAACCATTGCCTTTCACCAGGCACTTATTCCTCCCTCCTTTTTGTATTTTTAATAAACTCCTCTGCTAAATAATTTCCAAGAGCTGAGGAACTTAAAACCCTCTTCCACCTGGTTTATAGCAGCAAAGATTTTGGGAATGAGCTTTCTGGAAAACCTTGCCTGCTTTTTTTTTTAATGAGCTCCCTTTTGCTGCCAAATAAATTTAAAAAAACAACAACCAAAAAACAAAACCCGTAATAAACTATTAACAGTATTTTAAAATCAAAATGGCAGGAGCTTGAAATGAATGACAAACTCTTCCGTTTTTTTTTTAAATAGATGGGAAGAAGCTAGATCTCTTTCTCTCCCTTCCCCTCTTCTCTCTAAAAATGGAATCCGAGATGAAAAGAAACAATCGTTATAATTTGCAAATAGAAGGCTGACACTTTTGGGGGGATGTACACGTGTTCCATCCTGACAGGTGTGATGTTCTTTTTGGGCAAAACCGTTCTCTATGGGGATTAGAACAAGAGTTTCCCACTGACGGTCCGTCACAGCCTCGCAGCTCATTAAAACTTTTTTTCAATTTTAATTTTTTGTTTTTCTCGAAGGGAGGATGAAATTTCCCAAGGAACATCAGAGTCTTCTAAGGGGGTTTCAGAAGACTGGGGGGGGGGGTTTGAAAAGGGTTTCAAGGGGAAAGCCTTGGGTGTGACAAACCACATTTTAGTTACACCTCCCTGTGCCCAAGCGGGCAAAATAATTGGTCATCAGCGGGTGCTAATTTGAAAGAATAGCCAGAGGCTGCTATTTTTTCTTTTTCTTTTTCTTTTCTTTCTTTTTCTTAAAATTCCCGGGAAATCGGTGACAGCAGAGAAAGTGCTCGGCTCCAGAGGATGGATGTTGATGCTGCCTTCAGAAGAGACAGCGGTTTTGTTAAAATTAAAACCTCGGTAGGAGAGGAGAACGTCGGAGGAGCGAGGTGAGCTGGGAACAAACGTAGCATCACAGCACTTGGGAGCAAGGATGTGTCAGCTTCCTCTGAAAACTTTCACGACGGCAAAACTTACAAAACGCATCTTTTCAGACCTGACAGCCGAGGCCTGAGTTGATGGCATAGGCTGGGTGTTCCTGGCCCAGCACAGAGATAACCAAGAGCAGATGAATCCCAAGAAAGAGAAATTGAGAGGTGGCAACGATGGGGAACTAAGTGTGGCCAGAAGAAACTTGATTTACCTTGGGAAATTGCCAGTGAAGGCTGGAAGGAGGGGTCAAGCAGGGAACTAGCCCTGAGTCCTCGCATGGCTGCAAAGGCATAAATGCGACTCCCCCTAAGATCCATTAAACATTATTTGGGTGTTCTCAGGACAAGCTAAAACTAATATGCTCAAGTGGAGGCTCTTAACAGATAGCGACACACTGTGTGAGTGTGGAGAGATGCAAAGTCCATCCCGTCTGCTGGTATGTCGGCTACGACCAGCAACATGTACTGACAATGACTTACTTTGGGCCAATGACAAAACCAGGAAGGTGGCTTCATTCTGGCAGTCTAAAGTTTGATCGAGGAGGAGGAGGAAGAGGAAGAAGAGGAGGAAGAGGAAGAGGAGGAGAAGGAGGAGGAGGAGGAAGAAGAAGAAGAAGAAGAAGAAGAAGAAGAAGAAGAAGAAGAAGAAGAAGAAGAAGAAGAAGAAGAAGAGGAGGAGGAGGAGAGGAGGAGGAGGAGGAGGAGAAGGACTGTGGTGTTCTTAGTGCTCTCTGAGCTTGTTTTCTTGCAGACATTTCTTCACCTAACTAGGTAACATCAGCAGCCAAAGGCAAGCAGTCTGGGGAGATTCTTGTAATTTAGGTAGGAATCAATAAAGTTGCTGATTTCAGCTACAGGCAGTCCTCACCTTATGACTACCTGCATCCATGAGTGTCTTAAACAAATTTATATGGTTGTCCAACTTACAAATCGGGACTTTGGGCAGCTTACGAACAGACAGACCCCTGGCACTGTGAGTAGATTCAGGGAAGATTTTTTTTTTAATAAGCTTCCAAAATTTGTGACATCTCTCTTGGTGTTCTCCTTTTTTTTTTGCAAATCCTAAATGAAGCCTGATGCACAAATTAGCAGTGACAACGGTTGTGTCCTGAAAGAAATAATTCTTTGTTGAATTGACCGTCCTTATATCTGGGGGGAACTTGACACCAATCCGATTTTCCGGCTGATTGGAACTGCAGGAGAAGTCTAGGCAGTAACCATCTGGAGCAAAAGACCATCAGGAACGGAGCCCTTCCGTTTGACCACCACCTCCTCCTCCTCCTCCGCCTCCTCCTCCTCCTCCTCCTCCTCCTCTCCTTTTTCTTTTCTCTTTTTCTTCTCTTTTTCATTCCCCTCCTTCTCTTCCAAGTGTCTGGAGACTAAATTGTACGATGAACAGTTGAGGGAGCCAGGTATTGTCTGGTCTACTGAAGAGAAGGCTTAGCGGGGAGATGACAACTGTCTTCTAATATTTGAAGGGCTGTCGCAGAAAAGAGGGGGTTGATTTATCCTCCAAAGCTCCAGAGGGCAAGGCAAGAAGTAACGGGTGAAAAACACGTTAAAAGAGAAATCCAACCTAGAATTAAGGAGACCTTTCCGGGACGTTGAGAACAATTAATCTGTGGAGAATGGCTTTGTTTTGGAAGTTCTCCCCATCCTGGCGACCAGAACTTGGACACCGTATTCCAAGTCTGGTCTTACCAGATCTTCTTCAAAAGGAAAGGAAAACAGATGTGCTTCCAGATTGTGTGTGTGTGTGTGTGTGAGAGAGAGAGAGAGAGAGTGAGAGAGAGAGAGAGAGAGAGAGAGCCTACGCAAGCCACTTCAACCATCTCAAAAGCCGATCAATCGAAGCCATGCGCTCAACGTGCAAGTCCCCCTTCCCACAGAGGAACACCTGGCAGCCTGTCTGCAAACAAGGCCTGCCAGGAGAAAGAATCTTGTGTTGCAAAAAATCTGCTTTTGCACGAGGCGACCCTTGTAAAGATCAGAAACCGGTGCGCAGCGCTGCGCCACCTGATTGGAGGGAGACCCTTGGGGTCTGCAGGGAAACTTACCTCTTCCTCGTTAGCACTGACCTTGATAGGAGCCATTGGCGGCTGATGAATAGCCTACGATCCCCCCCCCATCAGACTCTGGGGAACAGCCATATTATCTGCTATCCTCCCATCTGTGTCTCCCTCGCCCCTCCCGGCTTTCATCCCTGGCTATAAATCTCTGTCCAAAACTTTAAGAGGAATAAAAAGGAGGGGGGGGAGAGAGAAAGATGTGAAAAATGTCCTTTTTATGGGAGCTCATGACAAAAGCCAGCCCGGAAGGAAATCCGAAGGGAAAGCTAAGGGGATTGCAGGTTGGGGTGACAGGGGTGAAACGGGGAGACATCAGAGCTAGCCAGGAATGCTCCATTTTTGAATAAGCTGGTTACTTCAAAGTAAACAGCGAAGAGGAAGGTAACTTGGTTAAAAAAAAAAGAAGAAGCGATGGAGAAGTTAGAAAAACAGGGTAACAAAATCGGAAGGGACCTTGGGGGGGGGTGTCTTCTAGTCCAACCCCCTACTCAAGCAGGAGACCCTATAACATTCCAGACAAATGCCTGCCCGATCTCTTCTTGAAAACCTCCAGTGATGGAGCGCCCGCAACTTCTGGAGGCAGGCGGTTCCACTGGTCGATTGTTCACCCTGTCAGGAAATTTCTCCTTAGTTCCAGGTTGATTCTCTTCTAGATTAGTTTCCATCTGTTGCTTCTTGTCCCGCCTTCGGGTGCTTTGGAGAAGAGGTTGACCCCCCACTCTTCTCTGTGACAGCCCCTGAGATATTGGAAGACTGCTATCATGTCACTCCTAGTCCTTCTTTTCATTAAACTGGACATACCCAATTCCTGCAACCCATGCTTCAATCAATCAATCAATCAATCAATCAATCAATCAATCAGAATAGAGCTGGGAGGGACCTTGGAGGTCTTCTAGTCCAACCCCCTGCTCAAGCAGGGAACCCTCTTACATTCCAGACAAAGGGCTGTCCAATCTCTTTTTGAAAACCTCCAGTGATGGAGCACCCACAATTTCTGGAGGCAAGCGGTTCCACAGGTCAATTGTTCTCCCTGTCAGGAAATTTCTCCTTAGTTCCAGGTTGATTCTCTCCTTGGATCAATTTCCATGTTGCTTTTTGTTGTCTCCCTCTTCAAATATTGGAAGGCTGCTATCATGTCTCCCCCTCGTCCTTCTTTTCATTAAACTGGACATCCCCAATTCCAGCAACCGTCCTTTACATGTTGTGGCCTCCAGCCCCCTGATCATCTTTGCTGCTCTTCTCGGCACTCTTTCTAGAGTCTCGCCAACTTTTAGCTGGGGTTTTTAGCAGCATTCGGGGATCAGCTCCTAAATTTACCAATCCAGAATAAGGGGGTTAAAACAAACCCTAACCCTTTCTCCCTCCTTCTCTCCATTCTCTTTTTAAAACCCAAAGTGGCTGTAATAATCCAATAATTAGCTTTGATCTACACCCTGTTTTTAAAGAGCGGGAATAAATAAATACGGCAGGCCAGCCCACTTAAAAGGGGGCGATTAAAGAAGATCGGAGACAGACTCTAATAACTGGAAATGAACAGCTCACCTCTTTTTCCCCCCCCCACCCCCAGCCGTTGGGCAAAATCTTTGCCATTTTTTTTCTGGGTTGGGATGGATGTCCCCTGTGTTATTTCTTAATATGAAAACAAGACCGTTGGCTGGGGGTGTAGGAGGCCATGGAGGATTTTTTTTTCCCCCTGGGCAGTCACTTAACCTCCATTTATGAAGAAATAAGGAAAATTTGGAGCCGATTCTGCAGGGGGGGGGGGGCTGATGTGCGGGAAATCATTTCCTGTCACGGCTTAAAAGCTCTTTGTTTGCCATGGAACCCACAATCCTTGTCGTAGCCATGATGGCTTAGTTGTAATCAAGATAAAGCTTTATGGCCAGGGGTTTGGCGGCTCACAGCGGCCCCAACCCCGCATTTTCATATGGCTGCAATTAATGTTAATGCCGGGCGATGAAAATGGTCATTAAAGACCATTTTAAAATCCATCGCATTTGCATATGCAAATCTTTGCCATTTGCTGGCGGGTGGCCTCTTTAATCACCACCTCCGCCCGCAAAATAATCCCTCTCCCCTTACTTTTTTTTTGGGGTACTTTTATTTAAAACAAGGAAAATAAAATCTTTAGTACCAATTAGCTTTTTAAAATGAAATCTATCACCAAGCACTCTCGCCAGGAGCAGAGGACCCCAGAGGAGCCGGGAATTTTACACGAGGGTGTAAAATAATTATTTCAAACCTTCCCCCCCCCCCCCCGCAGCTAAGCAAGGCGGGCCCCATTTTACGACCTTTCTTTCTTTCTCGCCACTGTGGTTAAGCAAATGGCTGGTAAATTAAGTTGCAACCCGGGTGGTTGTGTGAATCTGGCTTCCCCCAGTGACCCGGCTGGTCAGAAGGACGCAAGAGGGGATCCATGTAACACTGGGACGCTGCGACCATCGTAAAGATAAACAAACCCAGTTTTCATCTGAGATGGTCGTAAGTGGGAGGACTGATTGTAAATCGCTTCCCCCCCCCCCCCGTGCTGTTGTCACTTCGAACAGTCACCAAACCTATGGCGACTACTGGCCGAATACTTCCTGAGGCTCTGCCTCTTAGCATTTTCATGCTTTTTATCTAGGAAGCCTTGGGCACCACACTAAACGCAACGTGCACACACACACACACACACACACCAGATGTTCCCTCCACCTCCAACACGAGGTAGAATGGTTGGAACACTTCATCAATGAAAAGGAATTTCGAGAAATGGTTTGAGTCAGGTCTCCAGCCCAAATCCTTTGATGGGGAACCCTCTGCCCCTCACCTTGGTGGTCTTCCATACGTCATGTCTGCCGGGACCTTGGGAGGGGTCCTCTTGAAGCGACGTTCGTCCTCCACGTTGACATGGAGGTCCTTCATCTTGCGGTACAGGTTCTGCTCATGGGCCGTGACGTAGCCATCCTTGACAGCGTGAAGGTTGGTGGCCAAGTAATCGCGGGGTTTCTCCTTCTCCAAAATAATCCTGGGCTTCATGACATGCCAGTGGCAAATGGCTGGGAGAGAAAAGAGGAGACCTTAAGGAGAGATCAGGGACGTTCAAAGGAGCCCCCCCCCAGAAAGCAAGGAAAGAAGAATTGCAGAAGAACATCCTTGGAAGGGGCCTTGGAGGTCTTCTAGTCTAGTCTAAGTCCCTGCTCAATTCCAGACAAATGGTTGTCCAATCTCTTCTTTAAAAACTGGAGCACCCACAACTGCTGGAGGCAAGCCGTTCCAACGGATTATTTGTTCTTGCTGTCAGGAAATTTCTCCTTGGTTCCAGGTTGCTTCTCTCCTTGATTAGTTTCCATCTGTTGCTTCTTGTCCTGTCCTCTAGTGCAGGGGTCCCCAACCCCTGGTCTGTGGACCGGTACTGGGCCATAGCATGCCAGCAACCGGTCTGCACAAAGAAGCAAAGCCCCATCTGTGGGATGCAGGCAGCACACAAAACCACGCACCCTCCGGTCCGTGGAAAAACCTCTCCACGTAACCGGTCCCTGGTGCCCAAAAGCTTAGGGACCTCTGGTCTATTGCTTTGCAGAATAGGTGGACACCCTCTTCTCTGTGACAGCTCCTCAAATATTGGAAGAGTGCTATCCTGTTACCCCTAGTCCTTCTCTTAGTTGGACTAAACATACCTAGTTCCCCTAAACATTCATTGTAGGTTTTAGCCTCCAATTCCCCTAAGCACCTTTGTTGCTCCTTTGCCCTCTTTCTAGAGTTTCAACCTCTTTTTTGAAATCCAGAGGTAGAAGCTTTCTTGAGTTGGAGCTGGATGAAAAAGACAGCCCAACCCTTCTCCAATTCTCGGTGGTGGAAGGGACCCCTTTTGCATGCCCAGATCTAGATGTGATCCACACGATCGATTAGCTTACCTTCAGGGACCCCTCCGTCCATTCCGTGTAAATACAATCCATAGTTAAAATCATAACCCGGAAGAGTGTAGTTACTTCTACGGGGTTTCCCCACTTCTGGCTGCCAAAGAGAAATGCAAATTCATTAGCGGGTTTATCCATCGATGTATATATATATTTTGCAAGCCCCAATCTCTATGATTGTACAGGTAGTCCTCAATTTACGATCACAACTGGAATTGGGAATTCCATCGCTAAGCAAAACTATTGTTGAGTGAGACAGGCCCAAATTTTCGATTTATTTATTTATTTTTTGGCTAGGCTGGTGAAGGAAATTGGTTTGTTAAGTGATTGGCTTGTTTGGGGAAAAGTGTTTTAATCTAGAATAGAATAGAAGAGAAGAGAAGAGAAGAGAAGAGAAGAGAAGAGAAGAGAAGAGAAGAGAAGAGAAGAGAAGGAAAGACTAGACTAGACTAGACTAAACTAGACTTAACTAGACGAGACGAGAAGAGAAGAGAAGAGAATAAAAGAAGAGAAGAGAAGAGAAGAGAGAGAAGAGTTGGAAAGACTAGACTAAACTAGACTAGACTAGACTAGACTAAACTAGACTAGACTAGACTAAAAGAGAAGAGAAGAGTTGGAAAGACTAGACTAGACTAGACTAAACTAGACTAAACTAGACTAGAAGAGAAGAGAAGAGAAGAGAAGAGAATAAAAGAGAAGAGAATAAAAGAGAAGAGAATAAAAGAGAAGAGAAGAGAGAGAAGAGTTGGAAAGACTAGACTAAACTAGACTAGACTAGACTAGACTAGACTAGACTAGACTAGACTAGACTACACTAGACTACAATAGAATAGAATAGAATAGAATAGAATAGGAACAGAACAGAATAGAGTTGGAAGGGACCTTGGAGGTCCTCTAGTCCAGCACCCTGCTTGAGCAGGAGACTAGTGGCAACCCAGCCGAAGAACCCACCCAGAAGTGTAGAAATGAAACAAAGTAGTTGTGGCTTGACAAATTTCCCCGCGCTTCTCTGAGCAGCCTTTCACAACCAGGCCAAGTCAGGAAAAGATCAATGGCGAACAAGAGAAAAAAGTTGGCCAGGCCAAGACAAATATGTCAGAGTTGAGCGAAAGACTTTAATGAAGCTTGAAGAGACACAACAGCTAGTAACCTACGGGACTGGTTTTATTTAGTTTTCAAATTAACTCCCTTTCTTTCCCGAGGTGCCCCGCCCCCCCCACCCCCGGGGCTTTTGCAGTGTCCGTGGGATTCATTGAGCCTTGATTGTCCTTTTTGTCTTGACTGAGGTCTCCATGGTGAAGCCAGGCAGAGATTAGCCGGCTTTGCAAGTTTCGCGCGACAGAAATTGAGGAGAAGAAGTGGGGTTGGAACGGCCGCCAACAGAGTGGGTGGGAACCCCAGAGTCTATTTTTCCTCTCTAAGCTCGTATTTGGGGTCAACGGACAATGGCAAATTGGAAAATCGGTTTTGTTTCTTTTTTCTCCCCCCACCCCCACCTCCATTGGTTCAAGGAGGTTGCAAATCCCTCCGGCAAAGTGCTTAAAAATACCTTTCCAGGTTTTCTCCGGCAATTTTCAAGACAAGCCCACCCACAGGTTGTTAAAAGAAACAGACTCACAAAACTCTGTGTCAGACAAGGACTAAAATCTCTCGGTGGGTTCAAAATTAAACGCAGCTGTAAAATAAATAAAGAAATAACCCCAGAAAAGAGAGACTTGGCCTAACACGATGGGATCAAATTCCTTTTTTTTAAAAAAACCCAGGAAAAATCAAAGTTGAAAGAGGTTTCGGACCGCTGTCAGCGCGCACAACGTAATCCGAAGCCGTGAATCCAGACAGTCCTCGACGTACGACGTTTCTGTTGCTATTCAAGGTGGTTGTTAAGGGAAACAACCTGCTTTCTTAAATCTGGACTTTTTTTGGTCCCTTTCTTAAAACTCATTTCTAAAGACTTTGAAAAGACTGGACGGCCCATTTGTCTGAAATGGTCGCGGTTCTCCCCGCTCGAGCAGAGGGTCAGGCTAGATGACCACCGAGGTCCTTTTCAACTCTGTCATTCGATGTCTGTCTGTCTGTTTAAGTCAAGTTGGAGGCTGTTGTTGTTGTTGTTGTTTCTTCCTAGCCCAACAGGTTAGGGGAAAAAATAACAACAACAACAACCAAATCGTGATCCAATTACCCACTCTTCTGTTTTTCATTTTTAACTTAAAAGCGGACGGCATCCCACCCAGCCCTCCACCTCCATGTAGGATTTTTTGCTTCCCTGGGTGGAGCCGGCGTTCTTCCTGCCCCCCCCCCTCCCCACGGCTCTCCTCAAGAGCGGATAACTTCATTAAAAGTCATTAAACCTCATTAAGATGTTATTTCACCGGCTTTATTTCCCACCTCGCCGTTCTAATTAAAACCGACGCCGTTCTATTCTTGGAAGATACCCCTGTCCAGTTTTTCCCTCTCTGGAGAGATTCTCTGTTTTTTTTTGGTTTTGGTTTTGTTATTTCCCCCCCCCCCACACACACACACACCCCGTTTGGGCACGGAAGACCTGAAGCCTCTCAAATGTGTCCATGGTTCTTGGTGTCCCCTCCGTCATCTGCCCTTGTTGAGAAGCCACACACACACACACCCCAAATTATTATTATTATTTTTTTAAAAAGGAAAGAGGGCAAAGAAACTGAATTCCGGTAAGTTGAGCAAGTGAGGGTCAACAATTTTTATTTTTCCCCCTTTAGGATTTTTCCTCCGGTGGAAAAATCGAGGGTGCTGGTGGTGGAGAAAAAAAATCAAGGCCGCTGTCACGCCGATGATTACAGAACCTTTATGGGCCGGTTCCTCCTTGACCAAAGCACCGATTACAATTCTGGCAGCCCATCAACGTGCAATGACCAGGACTGACCTCCACATTTCCGCTGCTGTGCCAGACGGCCTCTGTCGGTAGGAATTTTGTCTCGCTTTACGACTTTTCTTGACCCCGGGTTGGTTGCTAACACGGTTGTTAAATGAATCTGGCTTCCCCCATCGGTTTTGGGGGGGGGTCAGAAGGTCACCAAAAAAGGGAGGGGGGTTCATCTCTCTCTCTCTCTCTCTCTCTCTCTCTCTCTCTCTCTCTCTCACACACACACACACACACACACACAGGGACACCCCGGGACATGTACAACTGTCGTAAATACGAACCGGTTGCCAAGCCTCCGAATGTAAATCACGTGATGGCGGGGATGCTGCAACGGTCGTTAAGTGTGAAAAACGGTCCATTTCCCCCCCCTCTCAGTGCCGTCGTAACTTTGAACAATCGCTAAACGGAGGGCTGTGAGTTGGGGGATCCCCTATACCTGGGGGTTGCGGGTGGAGGTGAGTAAAAAAACAAACAAACTTCCAGGAACGCATACATTTTTTAATTAAGGATTTGGACAATGTGGGACTTTACCCATTCCATTCCTCTTTTGGGGGCTCATTTTTCTGGGATTCTTGGAAAGGCTTGGAAATACCTTTCTAGGTATTACTGCTTTTAAATAAGGGTTTCACTTAAAACAGAGACGTGTTTACCCCCCTCTACCCCCCCATGCCTTAAAACCCCTCACTGCCCTCCCATTACAATGATTATCCTTGACTTATGGGTCCTGGGGAGCAGGGCACTTGCAGGGATCTCCTGCTCCCCCCCACACACAACTGCCCCCTCCTCTTTGACAGCTCCCCCACCGCCCGCCCCCCCCACAATCCACAGTTTGATCTCCAGCTTCTCATTTGCATTTACATGATCTCGCTGTGCGGCTTAAGAGATGGAGAGATTGATTTGCTACTTAGCCTGATGTTTGATTACCTTGGGGGGGGGGGAGAAGGCACTCGGTGACAATACACCGGGGAGGGAGGGAGGAGGAGGAGGAGGGGGTCACGGGTGGGCTGCGTTTGGTTGAGCGGCCTTAGGGGGACAGAGGAACGCCGCCCATCCCCTCTGCAATAGATCAGGTTTGGGGGTCTTTGCAGAAGGGGTGACAGGTTTTTTTTTTGGGGGGGGGGAATTTACAGAGGAAAGCCAGCTTGCTTCTGAGTCCTTTGAGTAGCTTAATTGCAAGGAAGTGACGGCGCATTGAGAGAGATCTTAAAAGGAACTCTGTCCAGGTAGAAGAAAGATGTGTAGACTCTGGAAAGGGTGCAGAGAAGAGCAATAAAAACGACCAGGGGACCGGAAGTTAAAACGTACGAAGGGCGGTTGCAAGACCTGGGCATGTCAAGTCTAGGGAAGAGAAGGACCAGGGGTGACGTGGTAGCAATCTGACTTCCAACGTGCCAAACGTTGAACGATCTACTGTCCCGAAATTCTTCAAAAGTTGCATTTGCTGAAACAGGTCTACTTTGAAGAAGGCGATGGTCTACTGCTTGAGGCACCAGGCCAGAGAGTGGGAGTCAGTGAGTTCTAGTCCTGCCTTACGCATGAAAGGCAGCTGGGTGACTTGGGGCCAATTGCCAGGAGACGGTGAGTTCTAGTCCCGCCTTCGGCACGAAAGCTGGCTGGGTGACATTGGGTCAATCACCAGGAGGCTGGGAGTTCTAGTCCTGCCTCAGCCATGAAAGCAATCTGGGTGACTTTGGGGGGAGAGGAGAAGATGATAGATGGATGGATGGATGGATGGATGGATGGATAGATAGATAGATAGATAGATAGATAGATAGATAGATAGATAGATAGGTAGGTAGGTAGGTAGGTAGGTAGGTAGGTAGATAGATAGATAGATAGATAGATAGATAGATAGATAGATAGATAGATAGATAGATAGATAGATAGGTAGGTAGACAAAGAGAAAGATGAAGAGAGATAGAGATAGATAGTAAGGATAGAGAGATGGTGAGAGGATAGATAGATAGATTGATAATGATAGATAGATAGATAGATAGATAGATAGATAGACAGACAGACAAAGAGAAAGATGAAGAGATAGAGATAGTAAGGATAGAGAGATGGTAAGAGGATAGATAGATAGATAGATAGATAGATAGATAGATAGATAGATAGATAGATGACAGATATAGATGGATGAAAGAAAGAAAAGAAAGAAAGAAAAAAAGAATTCCAAAGGGCTTTGAAAAACAAAACATAACAGAGAAAACCGCTTGCATTTATCCTCAACTTTATCTGCTCCTGGAAGTCAAGATAACCAGAGTTTGCCTGACGTCTAACCGGTCCTCAGCCATACTCTGCCAGCCTCTCCAAGCTTGAAGTGATGCTTTGGAAAAAGGGATGGTGGGAATCCAGGCTGGGATTATTGAAGGGGGTGGCAGAGAGAGAGAGAGGGGGGGGGGAAGAAGAAGAAGAAGAAAAAGAACAGCAGGGTTTTCTAATGAATGACAAGCTACTGAGTGGAAATTTAATTTGGTCTAATTAAGCAGCCTTGGTGAGGATTTGTCTGCCGATGAGAAGAACGCAAAGAGATCTAAATGCAAATGAGCAGGGGGGATTTTGGAGCAAGCACTTTTTTTCCTGAAGTGCTTCAGTGTGTGTGTGTGTGTGTGTGTGTGTGTGGTGTGTGTGTAGGAAAGAGGTAGCAAAACAACTATGGGTCAGTTTTCTAACAGGCTTGTTGGGAAATATCCTCTTTCCCATTCTTACTTTGGAGCCGAAGCAGAAAAACGGATGGGTTGTTCCTAGTTGGTGGCTGAAACTTCGAAGTTTCCCAGATCATGTTATTCCCTGGAAAGTGGCACAGATGGATGCCTTCCCCCTTGTCAACAAGGATTGATTGACAAGTCATTTGGGGAGGTGCCTCATTCACAGTCATTCCTTGGGGCCGATTGAAGAAATAGTTGTTGCTCAGGATTGAACTGTGGGGTCCTTGGTGCTCTCTGAGCTTGGTGCTTTTCTTGTGGACGTTTCATGAACCGACTAGGTAACGTCATCAGTGCTAGAAGGGAGTGGGGTTTGTAGAGAGGAGGAGGAGGAGGAGGAGGAAGAGGAGGAGGAGAATGAGTTCCTTGGTGCTTTCTTGGTTGCTTTCAACCAGGAGGAGGAGGACAATGCCAACAACGACAATTTTGGAGTGCCAGAAGGGACTGTATATAAAAGAGCAAATCCTGCACCCCTCCAGCAATGATCACGTTACCTAGTTTGGTAATGAAACGTCTGCAAGAAAAAAAACAACCCCAACTCAGAAAACAACAGGGACCCCACGACTCAACCATCTCTACGTACGCGAGGAAGCTTTCTTTTTCTCTCTACTAGTTGAGGCACAAGGCCACCTGCTTGCAAAGAAAGAAAAGGGCTGATCTTCTGAAAATCAAAACGTTCCTTTTGGCCAGTTCATGGATCTTTCCCCAAGTTTTTTTTGGATCCTGGATAGCATAGTTTGCTACCTTCATAACTCTGGGAAGGAGTCACCGTCTCCACCACATTGTATTCCCCCCCACCCCCCCCCCGATTCTCACAGGAAATCAAATATAATCCTATTTAAGAAGCTTTAAATAATTTTGAGCTGACATGCCGGTTTCTTAAAACGCAGCTTAAAACGCGTTTGGCTTGCAATCCTTTTACAACAACAGAAGATACACCCCACGCAACCTGATTAAAAAAAACAACCAAAAAAAACCCAAATCCGTTGGAGAAGGAGGGGAAAAAAAAGAAAGAAAAGAAATTGGTAGAAATGTACCTTGCCACTTCAAACCACAACACAAACACCCTCCCCCCCCACCCCCGGAACTTGGCACTTCACGGCTGGGACTTTAAAAAAAAAGTCTTCTTCTCGTTCATCATCATCTAATAATAATAATAATAATAATAATAATAATAATAATAATAATAATAATAATAATAATAATAATAATAATAATAACAACAACAACAACAACAACAACAATAATAATAATAACAAGAAGAAGAGAAGAAGAAGAAGAAGAAGAAGAAGAAGAAGAAGAAGAAGAGAAGAAGAAGAAGAAGAAGAAGAAGAAGAAGAAGTAGTAGTTGGAAGGGACCTTGGAGGTCATCTAGTCCAACCCCCTGCTAAGGCAGGAAACCCTATGCCATTTCAGGCAAATGGCTGGCCAGTCTCTTCTTAAAAAACCTCCAGTGTTGGAGCATTCACCACCTCTGGAGGCAGGTTGTTCCACTGGTTAGTTGTTCTAACTGTCAGGAAGTTTCTCCTTAGTTCCAGGTTGCTTCTCTCCTTGACTAGTTTCCATCCGTTGCTTCTTGTCCTGCCTTCAGGTGCTTTGGAGAATAGCTTGACTCCCTCTTCTTTGGGGCAGCCCCTGAGATATTGGAACACTGCTATCATGTCACCCCTCGTCCTTCTCTTCATTAAACTACACATACCCAATTCCAGCAACCGTTCCCTGTATGTTTTAGCCTCCTATATGTTTTAGCCTCTTGCTCATCATCCTTTCAGAAGCTCAAGGTGGCTTCAGCTTTGTCGCTCCTGACAACAGCACAGCTGACAGA
>NC_139529.1:6235526-6295526 GCF_947247035.1 Vipera ursinii | reverse complement strand
TTCCCTCCAGGTTTTAGCCTTTGGGGGGGGCAGGGGGGGCGGGGAGGAGACAAGAGCGCCCCGCAAGCCCAAGCAAAGTCAATGGGGGAAGCCAGCTCCACTTAACAAGCGGGTGAAGAAACTTATCCTTGCCGGGGAACTCGCTTAGCGAATCTTCGCTTAACGACCGACGTTTGGGGCTCGATCCTGGAGGTACGTGGAGGACAACCTGCGGTTGTGAGGGGGATCTAGGAGACCTAGTAGACAACCGCATAAATAGGAGCCAGCCCGGTTAAGTGGTGGTTGTCCACTACTAGGACTCCTAGATCCCTCTCACAATCACAGCTGGTTCTCGACTTACGACCACAGTTTTTTGCAGCTGCCAAAAAAGGAAGGGCCAGTGCAGTCCTGGGCTGCATCAACAGAGGGAAAGCATCCAGGTCAGGAGAAGTGATACTACGGCTTTACGCTGCACTAATGAGGCCACACTTGGAGTACGGCATCCAGTTTGGGTCACCCTGGTGCAGAGAAGATACTCAGACTCTGGAAAGCGCATAGGAGATTAACAGATTATTGGGAGACTGGAGGCTTAACTGTACCATGAACAATCGAGTTGCTTATATTTAGCCCGGGGGGGGGGGGTGGTCTTCAAACTTGGCCCTTTGATGACTTGTGGACTTCAACTCCCAGAATTCCTCAGCCAGGCCCCTGAGGGAAGGAGTAGAAGTAACGAATGGAAAGTTATCAGAGAGAAGCAACCTAGAAGTAAGGTGAAATCTCCTGACAGGGAGAACAATTAACCAGTGGAACAGCTAGAACGATTGGTGGAATTGGATGTGTCTAGTCTAGTCAAAAGAAGGAGTAGGGGTGACATGATAGCAGTCTTCCAGTATTTGAGGGGCTGCCACAAAGAAGAGGGGTGTGTGTGTCAAACTATTCTCCAAAGCTCCTGAAGGCAGGACAAGAAGCGACATACGGAATCTTATCAAGGAGAGAAACATCCAGAAATTAAGGAGAAACTTCCTAACAGTGAGGACAATTAACCAGTGGAACAGCTTGCCTCCAGAAGTCTTGGGCGCTCCATCACTGGAGACTTTTAAGAAGAGACTGGACAGCCATTTGTCCAGAATAGCGTAAGGTCTACTGCTTGAGCAGGGGGTTGGACTAGATGACCCCCAAGGTCCCCTTGCAGCCCAATGATACTATGTTCTGTGACTGTGTTCTATGTTCTATATTTATTTATTTATTTATTTATTTTATTTTCCCTTTTGGTAGAGTGAGGCGCTCTTCAAATCCAGATGTGCTGAAGAAGCTAAGATGGGCTAAGTTGGAACTGAGACAGCGTAAGGAGACCTTGTGAGTACAGCGTTCATTTTTGCATGTGGGGGTGACATAGGAACCCCAGAATCTTATGCTTTAGCGTGGCATATTATGGGAAGAGAGCAGTCAAGTTTTACGACTCCCAAGTTTAGGATTTTAAAGGTGTTGCACAAACCCAGTTAAGAGTTTCTGGAGATTTTTTTGAGTATAAAGAGTGTCACCACCCGCAGATTTCACAACCTTCGCACAAAGCTGCTGATTTATCACCCTTTTTGTGGAACACAAACACAACAATTGTTTAAATCATAGGAAAGCAGGAATCAATTTTTGTACCGGACTCTCGTGTCATCTATCCCAATTTTGTGGATATAGCGGCTGTCCATAATAACTATTAATTTTTTTACCGGCTGATCTGAAATGGAATTTTCTGTATGACACAATATAACTTTCTTGTCTCTAATAACGGGGTGTGTGTGTGTGTGTGTGTAGAGGAATTGATTTAATTTGGATTTGGAAGCCAACCCATCCTCAAAAACCTTGCTATCTGTCAAAATGTTACCCTTCTCCAAATTCTGAAATCTCTGCGTGGGTGCCGTGCGGGCACAAATCTTCATGCTGGGAATAATTCATGATATCAGCGATCCCGCTTGGCGCCCCCCCCCCATGTTTTTTGTTTGGTGAATGGAAACGAAATATTGTGGGTTAAGCAAAAGAGCAAATTAAAAAGTGACTCTTGGGGGAATGATGGCAAAAAGAAGGAAGGAAGGAGGGTTGGAATAAAGGAAGGGAGGAAGAGAGGAAGGAAGAGGGGAGATAAGATTAGAGACAAAAAGGGAATGAAAGAGAGAGAGAGGGAGAGAGAGAGAGAGAAAGAAAGAAAGAAAGAAAGAAAGAAAGAAAGAAAGAAAGAAAGAAAGAAAGAAAGAAAGAAAGAAAGAAAGAAAGATTCAAATATAACCAATTCCAAAACTATACACTAGATCAGGAAGTCCAAAATAATTCTTAAAACTTTTTTTTTCACCCAAGCCCCACCCTTTTCAACCTTGTTTTTCTACTATTCTGCCCCCCACCCTCCAGTCCAAATCCTCAGACTGAATACAGCCATGGAACAGTATATATTATCCCTGAACGAGCTGGATAGGGATGTGTCCACATAATAGCTTGATTTTAGGAAGTCTTCACTTTTAGCTACCTTGTCCCCCCACCCCGAGAAATATTTAGAAGATTGTCCCCCCCCCAAAGACTCTGGTTGGTGCAATATGATATCTTAACATTATAATTTCTCAGGAGCAAATGAGATTATTGAACACAAGGCGAACATCCCTGTTAAGGTTGATTAAAATATTGTCTCCTTCCTATAGCCTTTTCTCTTGGGTCAATTCTCTTTTTAGAAGGGGAGCCAAAAGCCAAAGGGTGGGGGGCTGTTCTCACCCCCCAAAAAAGTTTCCCCCTCCCGTCTGAAGAAACTACAAATGAAATAAAATAAATAAAATAAATAAGCTTGTAAACCGCCCTGAGTCTTCGGAGAAGGGCGGGATATAAATGTAATAAAAATAAATAAAATAAACATAAATAAATAAATAAATTAAGATTCCCCAGTAAAAAAAACCGGTTTGAAAAAGAAAAGTGGGGAGAGAGCGCCCTCTTGTGGCCAGAAGAGAAAGGTGCGCAACCCAGTCTACTGTTGTGGATTTAAGGATTCTCAAATGAGATTTTTTTTTTCTCCCCACCCTAGACGTGACATTTTTCCAGGGAGAAATTCCCGTTGGGTCAGCAACTGACTCGTATTTATGACGGTTGCAGCGTCCCGGGTGTGTGTGTGTGTGTGTGTGTGTGTGTGTGTGTCACGTCATCCGTTTTTGCGACCTTCTGACAAGGTAGGGAAAGCCCAGATTCATTTAACAAACCGGGATCCTGACTTAAACAACTGCGGCGATTCGCTCAAAAGCGGTGGCAAAAAAAAAAAGGTCGTAAAATGGGACAAAACCCACTTAACAAGAGAAATTTGGGACTACCTGTAGAGTCTGCTTTAAGAATCAGATTCCTGCCACTGTATGTGCATCACGCAATTATGCGTATATAATAGTTTTGATGGTTAGCAAGGTAAAATATGGGAAGAATTACGGTGCCATCCCTAAAGAGGGAGAGATGATAAATTTTTGTGTGTGTAACTGCTCTAAAGATCGAAAGTCACTTCTTTATACTTTTTTTTCCTTCTTTTTCCTTTTTTGTTAAAAACCTAGTCAGCCTTTTTCATTACTCTTTTCTCTTTCTGAAGTCTGTACTGCTTTTGACTGCTATTGACTGACATTCTTCAGTACGAAGTATTCAGTAAAAGAGAATTGCTACAGAAGTTGGCACAACCGGAAAAAAACAACAACCCACACCTTCCCTTCTCTGTTTCAAGATACGTTTCCCCCCCCCCCCCTCTTCGGCCTTCCAAAGGCGTGGGGAGCACAGTTCCCAGAAGTCCCCATGAGCATCCCACTGGGAATTCTGGGAGTTGTAGTTCTAACAGCCCCGGAAAGAGTTGGGATTCAGCGGTTGCCAGCAGTAGGCAAGAGATTGTAAGCCTTCCGTGCTGCCCTCTGGTGTTCAAACAAGGTAACGCATTCCTTTTCCCACCGTCCAAAATTCGGATTTTATCTGGTGCCCAAAAGCCCTGCCACAGTTCCTTGCAACTTTTTCTTAGCTGTGGGGAGGTTGCAAGTGTTGATGGATTGATTTGTTCCGGTTGAGGCTTGGGACTACCCCTCCCATCATCCTCGGTGCTGGCTAGAGGGCATGGGAGGGCAGAGACCCCTCTGATTGGAAAGCCTCTGTTTCCCACCCCACCCCAGCTCTGCTTTACAGCGCATAGGGCACGTGTCTTAAAAAAAACAACACATATTGAGGACAACCTGGGAGAATGTGTAGTTTCGAGTCGATGGGCTTTCAGTTCCAAATGGCCTCAGACGTCACGGGACGTGGCAGCATCCAGAGATCCACCATCCTTTTCCTTTCTTTCCCCTTCCCTTCCTCTCCTCTCCCTTTCCTTTCTAATTCACCTTCCTTCCTTCCCTCCCTCACCTTCCCTCTTTTCCTTCTTTCCCTCCTTTACTTCGTCCCTCCCTCACATGCTTTACTTCCTTCCTTCCTTCCCGTTTGCATCTTCCCATGACTCTCTCCTTCCTTCTTTTTTCTAATGCTCCGTCTTCCTTCCTTCCTTCCTTCCTTCCTTCCTTCCTTCCTTCCTTCCTTCCTTCCCCCCTCACATTCCCATCTCCCTCCTTCCTTCCTTCCTTCCTCCCTCCCTCACATTCCCATCTCCTTCCTTCCTTCCTTCCTTCCTTCCTTCCTTCCTTCCTTCCTTCCTTCCTTCCTTCCTTCCTCCCTCACATTCCCATCTCCTTCCTTCCTCCCTCCCTCCCTCACATTCCCATCTCCTTCCTTCCTTCCTTCCTTCCTTCCTTCCTTCCTTCCTTCCTTCCTTCCTTCCTTCCTTCCCTCCTCCCCCACATTCCCATCTCCTTCCTTCCTCCCTCCCTCCCTCACATTCCCATCTCCTTCCTTCCTCCCTCCCTCCCTCCCTTCTCACCTTGGCGATGAGGTGGTTCTGCAGCATGCTTTCTCTGGCCACCCCAAGCCGTTCATTCTCACAGCCGGGGTGCAGCTCCGCCAGGGTCATGGGGCGCCGAGGCGGTGGGCAGATCTGGCTGACACTGCGCCGGCGAGGTAGGCCCACCTTGGCAGGGGCATTCTTGGCCCCGGTGGGGGCAGCCACGGCAGCCATCCGCTGCTGCTCTCCAGGTGTTTCCTATGCCAGCCAGAAAGATGCTTCTGGGTCCCAACCCGAGGGATCTACCACTCGGGAGAGGAGGGGGCCTGCCAATGGCTGGGGGGACAGACAAGGGGGACCCCCCACACTTCTGAGCCTGGCAGGAATCTTTGAGGGGAGAAACAGGTTGTCGGGGCCCAGCAGAGTCAAAATTCAGCCAGGCCACGGCTCTGGTTGCATCAAAATCCTTCGGGATCCAGTTGCAAAGCTCCCCCCAGCCAGGGAATGGAGAGGCTGGTTGTTATGGCAACCAGAATGCTAACACCGTTCAGCGGGCAACCTCCATCCAACTGAATGTGCACAAAAGCATCTCGGTCACCAGCTTGGCCAGCCAATCGCAGGCTTGTCAATAAGAGTCAACTCCGGGCCCATCTTGCTTGCTTGCACTTGTTTGCTTTGGAGCAAGAGGCAAAACCTGTCTGTCTGGGCCCCCTTCTTTTTTTTTTCTTGGAGGGGGGGGAAAGCATGCAATTAATCTCTTTCGTGTGCATCTTCTTTCTTTCCTTGCACAATGAGTGTCTCTACTTGTCTGGGGTTTTGCACTTTTTTAAAGAAAAAAAGGGCAAGACACAGGACACCCCCCGATGAGTAATGGGGGGTCGCCTTATTTATTTATCCGGGACATTTTTAATCCCAGGTTTGTTATTTTGAAATGTGAAGCAGTGAACAAATCTAATGCTCCTTTCCTCATTCTCATTCTCTTTTTTTTTTCCCCCAACTAAAAAAAAACAACCCTGTGAGGTTGGCTTAGGCGGAGAGCGAATCAGCCAGCCAGTTTTCATACCTAAGGGCAGGACTAGAATTCCCTGCCTCCTGGTGATTGGCCAAAGTCAACCAGTTGGCTTCAGAGACATTCATCAAAAAAGCGAGAAAGGATCAAAGAGGAGACTCTGGTCCAAGACAATCTTTTATTTTCTTTTAAAAAAAATATTGAAAACCCCATGGTACAAATAGTTTGAACCCACCAGAAAAAAGAAAAAAAACTCTTTTGGTAAAATAAAATAAAGTCCTTCATACATTCGCGGTGGCTCAGTGGGTTAGGACGCTGAGCTTGTCGATCAGAAGGTTGGCAGTTTGGCGGGTCGAATCCCGAGTGCCGCATAACAGAGTGAGCGCCTGTTACTCGTCCCAGCTTCTGCCAACCTAGCAGTTCGAAAGCACGTAAAAACGCAAGTGGAAAAATAGGGACCACTCCATTGGGAAGGTCACAGCTTTCCGTGCACCTTTGGCGTCTAGTCATGCCGGCCACATGACCACGGAGACGTCCTCAGACAAGCGCTGGCTCTTCGGCTTTGAAACGGAGATGAGCACCGGCCCCTAGAGTCGGAAATGACTAGCACGCATGTGCGGGGGAACCTTTACCTTTACCTTACATTCAAAAATCAAAAAACAGGACCCAACCTTGGAAGAACCCCCATTGTCTTGTGCAATTGCATAGCGTCAATTCTGTGCTACTTTCTCAGCGTGAGCTGGACCAAGGACAGGTCTTTGCAACGTCTGAATTAAGCTGCGCTGAGATATTCCTAGCAAGGACTGCAACAGTTCTGGAAATAGAATTTAAGTAAGGCAAGACAGGATATCCCCAATTCAGCATGACACAATGGGACCTTGGAGGTTTCTAGTCCAACCCTTCCCCTCAAAGGGGAGATCCTATCCCTTTCACGGCAAACGGCTGTCCAATCTCTTCTGGGATGGGATGTGTTGTGTTCTTTGCTCCTGAACATTTTCTCACTTAAAGAGGGGCGAGTTCTTGGCTTGTTGTCTGCTGGTGGGGAAAAAAGTCTCACCTAACTTGAAAACATGTTCTTCTTGTTTTTGTCTGTGCCAAGGATTCCTGCCCTTGGAACCAACCCCGAAATCGCTTGCTTGGTTGCCCGGCAAAAGCCAACATTACGTTAAAAAAACCAACAACACGTTTATTTAATGGCTCGAATCTCATAATAAAAGACAAGCTTGAAATGCCACCAGATTTGGCCCTGAGAAAAGAGATTTTTTTCAGGAAGACGGGGAAGTTTGGCACTTGGGGAAAATAGGGCTGATGGAGGGAAGATAATCCAACGTTCCTCTAAGAAGAGTAAGGACTCACACACACACACACACACACACACACAGAGAGCAAAAAGATAGAACTTGTGACTTCAACACAATGCTAACACAACCTGGAAGAATGGCAACTGGCATCTCTGCTTGCACCACGTTGAGCTTCCAGAGACTTTTGCAATGATTATCTGTTTGAAGACGTCAACACCACCCTATCTGCTCTAGGGTCCTTTTGGGGGGGGGAGGGGGCTTCCTAATCCCCCCTCCCCCCCAATTTGGGGATGTGCCACGTGTAGCCCAAACCTTTGCAAATCCATTTGCCAGCAATGGAGAATCTGCCATGAGCCAAAACAGGGGTTTCCCCCCCCCTTCTGTGGACCCCCAACCTTCTCCTAAACCTCAGAAGCAGCACCCGTCGAAAGTCAAATATGTTTATATATTATTTTCCTCTCTTAAAAAAAAAAAAAGGCAGGAAGCCAAAGGAGAATGCCCCGTGGTCTTTCCCCATCCCATAAGATCCAGAGCGCTGCCTTCTCTGCTTCCCATCCGTGGCATTTGTTAAGGAAGAGGTGGAACCTCAGCCATCGGCCTGGCTTTTTTCTCCAGTCTCTTCGGGGTCGCTGTCGTCCTCCGAAATTAACTGTTCATCCTCTAGCAGGTCCTGGAAAATGTCCTTGAAGCGGAAAGACATTTTGCAGCTCTTCTCCTCCAGTGGGTACCTCCGTCTCTGCAGCTGCCTCTTCATCTTTTTCTTCAAGCTGGGCAGAGTCTCTTCAAACAGGTAGTCAATAATTTCTAAGGGAAGAACCAAGACATTTGGGTCAAAAGGCCTGGAACGGCCACCGAGGCGGGATGAGGGTCCTGCAAAAGGGGAACCACACGGGACCTGATTGTAAGGGCATGTGAGAACCAATCTCGGAAGGGAGCGCGGAGAGATGCTGGCCGAGAAAAGGGTTACGGCTGCGTAACAGAGAAAGAGGAACAGGAAAACAAAAAACCTCTTTAAATTCTCAGTCTGTAAAGACAACGGTGGGAAACCTGCGCTTTAGAACAGATTTTTGTTAATATGGCCTGACAATAAAGTACAGGCAGCCCTCAGCTTACGACAAATCATTTAGTGACAATGTGACTCACGACCGTTTTTCACACCTAACGGCCGGTGCAGCATCCCCGTGGCCACCTTGAGCAAAACTTGGAAGTTGACAACTGGCTCGTGTTTACGACGGTTGCAGTGTCCCCGGGTCCTTCTGATACAATTCCCCAAAACTATCTGATTCACACACACCACACACACACACACACACACACACCCCGTAACACCAATCATTTCTAAATCGTTTCCCTAAAATTCCAAACACGGGAACGAAACTAGGATTTGAAAACGGGTCACCTCCAGCCTCTCGGCTACATTTTAGCCGTCGGGCTTCGCACGCTCGCGCAAGTAGGCGTGCAAACCATCTCGTAGCCGGCAGACGAGAGAAAGGGGGCATTTCTGTTCAGCGATAAGAATTTCCTTCTGCTTTTTTTTTTTTGCAAGGCCGACGGGATTCCCCCCCCCAAAAAAAACAACAACACTCACCCGGGAAACTCTTTTCGTACCAGAAAGGGACGTACATCGACTTGAGTCGGTAATATCTGGTTTGGACGTAATCTGGAGGAGCGTTTCTGAAAGAAGCGAGAACGTTTAAAAGAAAAGGGGGGAAAAAGACACAAAGAGGCCAGCAGATGGACAAAAAGAAGAAAAAAAAAACTTTGGCAGGCTACCGACAATCCCCCCCCCGCCCCCCGAAATCGTCAGATACTATTTTAATTTTTGAACGCTTCTTATTTGCGACGTTGGCTTGTGACAGCAATAATAAAACTAGGGCTGAGCTTATTGATCCCTTGAGGCTTATTCTAGCTATTTACCCAACAACGCCAGCGATGTGTTCCCAGTCGACTTCAGTGATGTCAGCAACGTTCAGTTCGTACAACCTGAAATTCCGCAAGACAAAAACCTTCAGCTTAAAAAAAAAAACAGTTACATCAAGACGGGATGGTTATCCGTCCCGCTCACGACGTTGATTCCTGGTTTTTGTATTTTATTAATGTTATCTCAAGCGTTAATTGTATATCTCCAAAAGCCATCTGTCGATTTATAGGCGTTACCCCCCCACACCCTTTTAAAAAACAAACACACACACACACACACACACACACACACGTTTGCTTTAAATAAAAATATTAAGAACTCTTTTAGCACCTTTTGATCAGATCGATCTTAAACTGCAAGTTGTTCATCCCGCGGAAGTAGGACTCGCCCGCCATCTTCTTCGTCAGGATGGACGTCCTTCAAAAAGGAAGAAAACGGAGTTGTAAGCAAATAGTAAGCCTGACGGATCGGACCAGCCGTTACGTTCCAGTTAAAAGATGCGTTTACTCAGGCCTAGACACGTGAACCTAGCCAATTCGTTGATCAACGCTCAATCAGCCCTGGATAAGAAGGAACAGAATTCAAGAGGGGTTTGACTTGGCTTGTGGAAACGTAACGATTCCATGCTGATTGCTCGCTTGACTCCCACTCCGGGTTCCGCCTGCCTTTCTTCAATGGCCCGGTTGCTCTGTGCAACATCCCAGAAGGGGCACTGCCAGGGGAGGGCGACAAGAGGTTCCGAGGGCTTGCTATAAAGGTGTTGGCAGACCCCCTCCTGATTTTGGGTTAGTGTGGACTGACACGGCCGTCCATCTTGACAAAAGGCGATCTCTGCTTGCCCTCAACACACATGAAAAGGGGGGGGGAAAGGCGGTCAGTGTTCCTTGGCTGTCCCCGTTCGAGGCATGGCTCCCACAGCGAAACCTCACCATTTCTCTTTGCACTGCCTCCAATTGCGGGTCTCCACCTTAGCCGCCACTTTCACCCAGCTGATGTTCTTGTAGAGATTTTCCCGCAGAAGGGTGAGCGCTCCCTCGTTGTCCCTCTTCTCCAAGGCCGAGTCCAGCCCTTTCACTTTCGTTCTCAGGATATCCCTGAGCGCTTGCAGGAGTCTCTTGGTCTCTTCTTCAGTCCAAGGGCCAGTCTCGAAGACTGCGCACGTTATTTGGAGACACAAACACAAAGCAAGACTGAGATGACAGAAAACGACTATCAAGATACATTAGATCCCAACTGGTGCAAAGAACGAGGACAGGCTTGTTCCCGACTCACGACCACAGTGGAGTCCCAAAGTGGATGTGGCTAAGTGAGACCTTGGCCCCAATTTTACGACCAGTTGTTAAATTGGGGACCCGGTGGTTAGGGCAGATCCGGCTTCCCCCGCTCGGCTTTGCTCGTTCAGAAGGTCGCCAAAGGGGATCGCGTGACCCCGGGACCCTGAAACTGTCATTAAGTGCGAGCCAGTTGCTGAGGGTCCGAATTTCGATCACCAGACCAGGGGTACGCTGCAACGGTCATCAGTGTGAAAATCACACAAATCATTTTCCAGCGCCGTTGTAACTTTGAACGGTCACTAAACGAATGGCTGTAAGTCAAGGACTTCCCGTGCAGAGAATCTGGAATTTAGAAAAGGGGTTGGAGGGAATGGGGTGTGGGGGGGGGGTGCACAGATATCAACCTACCCTCTACCATCTGGTTATATTTCAAGGCGATTGAGTGGCTGCTCCGGTTCATAAACTCCGAGATTTTTTTCCATTTATTCCCATACAAGGCGTGATACTTAAAAAGCTGCTTCTTCTCTTTCTTTGTATACCTAAAAAGACGTCAGGAGAGTTAAAGAAGTTGCTTTGCCGTCCGATGAGCTTGAATTGAAAAAGGGGAAATCTTATCAATAAAGGAGAATATTTGTAGGTCAGGGCTGAAATGAGGGGTCCTGGGTGGTTTTCTTGGAGACCCAGCTAGGAAACATCCTCAGTGCTAGAAGGGGTGTGTGTATATCTATCTATCTATCTATCTATCTATCTATCTATCTATCTATCTATCTATCTATCTATCTCTTTTCTTACCGTCCATTATAATTCTGAGGATCAAACATTTTCCTGGCACGATAATACACCAGTCTCCAGGGCCGAGCAATACCCCGAGCTGTGGGCAAAATGACGGAAGCATTAGAACACGTTTAGGACTCGTGCAAACAAACCAGGCAAACAAGAATAACATCTAAACAAACAAACAGACTTTAAGCCAGAATTATCTTTGTTAGGAATAATAGGAGCAAATTATGATAAAAGACTTGTATTTGCCCGATATTGGAAAAATTAACATATTATGATAATTACTATTGTTGTTTTTTTTTAAAAAAATACGCGAACCCAGACAACGTGCTGTTTGCTAAATATTCAGAATGTTATTTTAAAAAATCCTAATAACCATAACCCCGACCCCACCCTACTCTTAATCGTATAAAAACTAATTTAATTTAGGACGCTTGGCAACTGACTTGTATTTATGATGGTTGCAGCAGCCCGGGGCGGTGTGTGTGTGTGTGTGTGTGTGTGTGTGTCATGCAATCCACTCTTGTGACCTTCTGGCAACGGGGAAAGCTAGAAGCCGTTTGACTAACTTAACAACTGCAGGGACCCCCTGGACGAGGTTGTAAAATGGGGCCCAAACTCAACTTAACCGCCGTCTGGCTTAGCAAGAGAAATTGGTCATAAATGGAGGACTGGCTGTAATACGAAGAGCTCCTCCGGCTTAGGGGGGAAGGAAGCTGGCAAAAACTCACAGATTTTTTCGCAAAAGGAATGCTTCCATTTCAGCCTCTTGATTTCCGCTTCCTCCTCGGGGAAGCGGTGCGAAAACAGGAGTTTCTCCGCCATGTCGATCCCGGTTTCTTCCAAAAAGGCCTCCATGTTTTCTTGCAATAATTCGTTCTCCGCTTGGGAGAAGACGCCAAACTTCACCGCCACTCCTGTGAGACGTAAACTGGAAAATCAAATAATCTCCCCGAAGAAAACGTCAGGCTAGCTTGCTAATCGGCTAGCCCTCTTTTCTTTTAAAACAAAACAAAAATGGTTTTATTATACCGGCAGCCCTCAAGTCACAACAGCCCGTTTAGTGACCGCTCAAAGTTACGACGGCACTGTTTAAAAAAAAAAGGGGGGGGACTTACGACTATTTTTCACACTTGAAGACCGTTGCAGCCCTCTCAACGGTCAAAATTCAGACGCTCGGCAACCGACTCATAGTTACGACGGTCACGTGATCCCGTTTGGCAACCTTCTGACGAGCCAACTCAACGGGGAAGGCCGATTCTCTGAACGATCGTGTCGCTAACTAAACGACTGCAGCGATTCCTTTACCCACCGTGTCAAGAAAGGTCTTAAAACGGGCTGAAGTTCCCGTAACAAATGTCTCGCTTAGCAAGGTAAAAGTGGGCTTCAACTGTGGCCGTAAACTGAGGACTACCTGTATTACAAGACCCAAGCAATAGCCTTCTATTATTTTAGTACGCAATTAAGGCATTGTCTCGCCTGGAGATTGTTTACACTCCCAATGTTTAAACTGGTTGCTTTCACAACTGCAAACGGGCACCTTTTTTCTTAAATTCCCGAAACCTGAGTAGATCCCGTATAGCCAGTTTCCTAATCGCCTGATCCGACAGTGTCTTGGCACGAGGGATAAATTCCTCCAGTTCTTTCCGGGCATCCTCCAGTTGTTCCTTATTCAGGACGCTGAAGTCTCTCTCTTCATCTGTGGAACGCGTTTCGGAGGGGGCCCGTTTGCATGAAGATCGCGATTTCCTCCCCGTTTGGGATTGATCCAACCTGTCGGGAGATCAAAATTGGGCATGAATATTAACTGAAACGGAGCACAGCTGCCCCATCCCAGGACATATTATTAACCACGCGTGCCTGGCTGAGGAATTCTGGGAGTTGAAGTCCACGAGTCATAAAAGGGCCAAGTTGGAAGACCCCTGAAGTAGAGGTTAGCGAAAGAGCGAAACCTCCACACTGCTGTCTTGAACATGCCGGGGGCGGATGACGTTTAGGTCCACCACCGCACCAGAAACTCCCAAAAGATGCCTTTCAAACCCCAAAGTTCTACCCCCTCTTCTAACCTAGATGAGGACAACCAAGAGGTACCAGAAGAACTTACTTGGTGTTAGCTTCTGAGGTGGACAATTCTGACGGTGATTGAGGTTGCTTCTCTTCATGGTCTCCAGCTGACGTCCCTTCCATCTCCAAGTCCATCTGAGTAGCATCAGAATCCGCAGCAGTGGGAGAACGGCTCCCCTCTTGACCGTTCCCCTGGAGAAAATCCAGTTGTGTTCTCTCTGAGAAGGATAAAGGCGAGGAGGCAAAGAGGTCCATCTCCGTGTCTATGGTTTCGTTCAGGTCCACCTGATCTTCTCTTTGGGAACTTGTGGCCTCAGCCTTCTCTTTCGCAAGTGCATCAGATAGATCAACATCCTCCCTTCGTTTCCTCTTCTTCTTCTTCTTCTTCTTCTTCTTAAGAGATGACATATTCCCATCAACAACACCCCCATTTTCCAAATCCTCACTCTGAGACAGTTTTCTGGATTTTTTTGGAGTTGATAGGTTCCCAAACTCATCATCCTCCACACCACCTCCATTGTCCAAGTTCTCTTTTTGGGACGTTTTTCTGGATTTTTTGGAGGTTGATAGGTTCCCAAACTCATCATCCTTCACACCACCTCCATTGTCCAAGTTCTCTTTTTGGGACGTTTTTCTGGATTTTTTGTGGGTTGATAGGTTCCCAAACTCATCATCCTTCACACCACCTCCATTGTCCAAGTTCTCTTTTTGGGACGTTTTTCTGGATTTTTTGTGGGTTGATAGGTTCCCAAACTCATCATCCTTTACACCACGACCATTGTCCAAGTCCTCTTTTTGGGACAGTTTTCTTGATTTTTTTGGAGTTGATAGGTTCCCAAACTCATCATCCTTCACACCACCTCCATTGTCCAAGTTCTCTTTTTGGGACGTTTTTCTGGATTTTTTGGGCGTTGATAGGTTCCCAAACTCATCACCCTCCACAGCACCACCACTGTCCAAGTCCTCTTTTGGGGACAGTTTTCTTGATTTTTTTGGAGTTGATAGGTTCCCAAACTCGTCATCCTCCACACCACCTCCATTGTCCAAGTTCTCTTTTTGGGACGTTTTTCTGGATTTTTTGGGCGTTGATAGGTTCCCAAACTCATCACCCTCCACAGCACCACCACTGTCCAAGTCCTCTTTTTGGGACAGTTTTCTGGATTTTTTTGGAGTTGATAGGTTCCCAAACTCCTCATCCTCCACACCACCTCCATTGTCCAAGTTCTCTTTTTGGGATGTTTTTCTGGATTTTTTTTGAGCCAATGGGCTCCAAAACTCCTCATCCTTCACACCACTCCCATTTTCCAAGTCCTCTTTTTTGGAGGGTTTTCTGGATTTTTTGGGCATCGATGGGGTCCAAAACTCCTCATCCTTCACACCACTCCCATTTTCCAAGTCCTCTTTTTGGGATAGTTTACTAGACATTCTTGGAGCTGGTGAGCTCCAAAACTCATCATCGCTACCATGTTTAAGTCTGTGCTTCTTCTTCTTTTTCTTCTTCTTGGGCACAAAATGATCGATTTCAGGCTCTTCGCTCAGCTGAGTCTCAGGGATGACCCAGGAATTATCTGCCTGGGAATCAGAGGCTTCCATACTGGATTTTTTCTTCTTACGCTTTTTTCTGCTGGGCTGAGAGTCTCCTGTATCCTGGGAAGAGTGGGATAACGGATCAGAAGACACAATTGGCTGTTTGAGGTCTTCTCGGCGGCGCTTCCGTAACTTCTTGTTCTTCTTTTCATGGCTGGACTCTTGCGTGTCCTCTACCAGCACCATATCCGCCTCGTTCATCATTCTGTTTAAAAAAAAGCAACATAAATTTGTGGCCATCGTAAGTCGAGGACTACCTGCGCTTGCAAATATTACGTTAAACCCATCCGGAATCACTTAGGTAAGATGGGCGGGATAGAAATCTGATCATAAGAAAGAAAGAAAGAAAGAAAGAAAGAGAGAGAGAGAGAGAGAGAGAGAGAGAGAGAGAGAAAGAAAGAGGAAGGAAGGAAGGCGAAATAGAAGAGGGAACTTAGAAGGGAGGGGAGAAGAGGGAAGGAAGGAAGGAAGGAAGGAAGGAAGGAAGGAAGGAAGGAAAGAAAGAAAGAAAGAAAGAAAGAAAGAAAGAGGAAGGAAGGAAGGAAGGCGAAATAGAAGAGGGAACTTAGAAGGGAGGGGAGAAGAGGGAAGGAAGGAAGGAAAGAAAGAAAGAAAGAAGGAAGGAAGGAAGGAAGGAAAGAAAGAAGGAAAGAAAGAGGAAGGAAGGAAGGAAGGAAGGAAGGAAGGAAGGAAGGAAGGAAGGAAAAAAGGCGAAATAGAAGAGGGAACTTAGAAGGGAGGGGAGAAGAGGGAAGGAAGGAAAGAAAGAAAGAAAGAAAGAAAGAACGAAAGAAAGAAAGAAAAAGAAAGAAGGAAGGAAGGAAGGAAGGAAAGAAAGAAAGAAGGAAAGAAAGAGGAAGGAAGGAAAAAAGGCGAAATAGAAGAGGGAACTTAGAAGGGAGGGGAGAAGAGGGAAGGAAGGAAGGAAGGAATTAATTAATTGCTCATGGCAGTTTCTCCTTTAGACAAAAAACCCTAAGCTGCCAAACTCCATTTGCAACCCTGAATGGCAAGCGCTCGATTTGCAAATTGCCACGCTCGATTTGCAACCCCTGGATTATATACTAAGGCTCGATTTGGCAATCCTGGAATTTCAAGGCTGGATCTGCAAAGATAAATTGCAAGCATTAATTGCAAGCATTTTAAAAAAAAAAGGTCATCAGTGAGACTTACGTGCCGCCGGTCCTTAGGATCGCCCCCACCCCACCCCCGCACTCAAAATCTTCTGCGGGGAGATCAGCACGCGAAGACCACCCCCCAGCACCTTCCCCGCTTCCTCCTAGCAGGCAAACATGCTGCTTTCCCCGAACTTCCGGCTCTTTTGGCACCACTTCCGCCTCTCTGCTGGAGGAAGCCTAGAGGAAGAAGGGAAGAGCTTTGGGGAAAAGGAAAAAAAAGAAAAAGAAAAGCCGCTCTACACTTTTCGTGCATCTAGGAACCTTTGCGCCTTAGACAAGCCCGGAAGTAAGCGATTGACTTGCCCCCTCTTCACGTTTCTAGCTCTAGGCTCTTCCCCGGCTCTAAGCCGATAAAAAGGCAGCCGAGGCAGGAGGAGGAGGAGGAGGAGGCGGGCTGGGGACGTTCCTTCCCGTCCCCTTTTCCGTCTCTATGGTGCCGGCAAGGGCCTGGCTAGCGCGCGGCGGCGGCCAATCGCACGCCGGGGCGGGGCTTGCCGCGGCGGAAGCCGGGCCGGGGGCGAGGCCTGCCGCACCGGAAGCAGCGCTGAAGGAGGGGCGGGCGGGAAGCTGGGGCGGCGGCGGCGGCGGGCCCATGGCAGCGGTGTGGGGCCGGCGGCTGCCCACCCGAGGACCCGGAGGGAGAGGTCAGCGGCGGCCGAAGGGGCGGGAAGGGGGAGCTGGGAGGGGGGTCCCCTCCTCTCTTCCCCCGTTGCCTAGGAAATGGGGCGCTGCCCCCCCTTCTTTACCTCAGAGGCCGAGAAGCCCCACCCCCAACCGGTGTAACCGTCCCCACGACGCCGCATTCACGTGTCTGGGCCACGACATTCCACTGGAACGGTGGAAGGGACGGTAAAGTCGGCCTCTCTGCCTGTGGTCTGCGGAGCGGGGGAGGGGAGGGAAAGTCGCCTCTCTTCCCCCCCCCCTCAGTTCAGTTTGCCCCCTCCTCCAGGGTAGCCGGCATATTGGGGGAGTGGAGGCCCCCCTCCCACCCCCAGCCCAGGTCTGGTCCCCCTAGAGTTCATCTCAGGTGTTCAGGGTTTCCTTTGCACACACACACACACACGCAGGGCAAGCTGACCCTCACCCTTTGCAGGAAAGGGACGCTGGGGGGGAGGGCTCAGGGCCAAATGCAGGGAAAGGAGCACCCCCAATGCAAGGTGGACCCCCGTAGAATTGTGGCTTTCCCCTTTGCAGCAAAAGTGTGTGTGGGGGGGGGAAAGGATGAGGAAGTGTTCAAAGGCATGCAAATCCGTCCACTTGACTCTCTCTCTCTCTCACGCGCACACACACACACACAAGCAGGGCAAGCCGACCCTCACCCTTTGCAGGAAAGGGACGCTGGGGGGGGGGGCTCCGGCCAAATGCAGGGAAAGGAGCACCCCCAATGCAAGGTGGACCCCCCCATAGAATTGTGGCTTTCCCCTTTGCAGCAAAGTGGGGGTGGGGGTGGGGAAAGGATGAGGAAGTGTTCAAAGATGCAAATCCGTCCACTTGACTGACACACACACACATACACAATCACACACAGGGCAAGCTGACCCTCACCCTTTGCAGGAAAGGGACGCTGGGGGGGGAGGGCTCCGGCCAAATGAAGGGAAAGGAGCACCCCCAATGCAAGGTGGACCCCTGTAGAATTGTGGCTTTCCCCTTTGCAGCAAAGTGGGGGTGGGGGTGGGGAAAGGATGAGGAAGAGTTCAAAGATGCAAATCCGTCCACTTGACACACACACACACACACACACACACACACACACAAAACCTCAATAGAGGCGAATCTGTTTTTTTTCCCTCTTTGCAGGAAAGAAAGGAGGAGGAGTTCAAAAGCATGAAAGTTAACCCCCCCTCCCGCTTTAACGGCCACTTCACCCCCCCCCCCATAGAGGTGGATCTGTTTTTTCCCCCTTGGCAGGAAAGGAAAGGAGAGGGTGCTAAAGGCATCCCATGGAAGTCATTGTGTGTGTTTTTTCCCTTTGCAAGAAAAGGGAGAGGAGAGGGAGGGGCTCCAAGGCATGCAAATTGGCCCCCAGTCTGCAAGGGAGGCTCACTTCCCACTCACTCTCTCTCTTTCTCACTCTCTCTCTCCTCTCTTCTCCTCTCTCTCTCCCTCTCCCCAATTAATCAAAGCTAGTTGTGTCCAGTCTGGGAAAACATATAGTACGCTATCTCATCACCTTGACCTCGTAGAATTGAAAATTCCCAGAGGCAATGCATTGGTCCCCCTTAGAGCTGAATTTTTCCCCAAACAATGTACTGGACCTGCAGAGATAAGACCAAAAAAATAATAATGTTGCAGTAATTATTTACTGTTTGGTATTAAGTTGCATGTTAGATGTTTTTGTGCCAGCCATGGCAGTGCCCCAAAAAGGTCATCAGATGGGAGCAAAGAGGCTTCTTTGCTTCCACTGATGAGTCAGGGGTCCCAGACCCCTGCAGCCCCATTGGCGAGAGAGTTTTATGGTTAGGGAGGGGCTGAGACCCCCCATAAATACCTCTGCTCAAGGGGCTGCTCTTTGTTCTGCTTCTGCTTCTTGTTCTGTTCCAGTTATGCTATGCTAGCTTGCTTTCTGTTCTTTTGTTCTCTCACATGCAGGCATGGATGCCTCCATGCCAAGTAATTCTTTCTATCTAATCTATCGTTAAATAAAGCTTCATATGATTGCATCTCTGCGTGATGCCTTTTACTTGGAAGCACCTTAACGATCCATCGACCTCGTGAGACCATCTCACATTGCATTCATAAACTTAAATGTGCTTCTATCTGTCTGTCTATCTATCTATCTATCTATCTATCTATCTATCTATCTATCTATACAATCTCTTTTATGAAAAAAACACAATGTCACATACATACATACATACATACATGAACACACTGCCCCCTCTGTCATAAAGGGTAAAGTAAACAAATTTATAGATGATATGAATTTATATCTGTACAAGGAAGGAAACATGAAGGATTCCTAAGAGAAAAACTTACATAAGTTTCAATTTAGGAGAGTCATTTTTGCTATGGGGTTTTGTTGTTATTTTTTGTCTGTTTGTTTGGACTCAAAAGCCACATCATAAAGAAAAATGGCCGTGCTGGATAGAAAATAGACTGAATTGTGTGCCAAACTTCTGTTTTGTAGCCAGCAGCAAAAATCTCTCTGTGGGCTGCTTCTGAGTCTTAGGAATTTTGTTTGTTCGGTAATAAATCCTTTCTTTAGCATTTCCCATCTCGATTTGGCCTTGTGCTGGATTGTCACCAATTTTCTGTTTTTCTATGCTGCACCTTTCAGTCCTTCAAGGGACAGAAGCTGAGACTCCCTTAGGGAATTTCAATTTCCCCCCCCTCTCCGGTGAATTGTTGAATCAAGTGTATGCTGGCTGTAAATCTTGTCGGTATTAATGACGGTTTCTTTATTGTGGGGCAAATATTGCATCATTTCAGACTAGCCTGGACTGGTCGTGGTTATTGTAACCTACAAGCCATCAATACAAGGGACTCCTCTAGTCATGTGATGGTATGAACCAGAACAAGTTGCAAAGCCCCCAAGACTTGCTTTATTGTTTTGCCTGCACTGTTTTTATGGACTGGCATCTGGGGAGAGGAACAGCCGTGTGTTTGTGTGTTCTGCACCAATCCTGTTTCAAGGTATGGGGGTTTGGGTTAACCCCCCAGCAGCCTCTAACTGTGTTGCCACTGTCCAGGGACTGTGGGTAGCTGGCAACAGTGTGAAATCATAGTATAAAACTATAATAAAGACAATTAAAATGAACCCGGGACTAGATAAAAAAGGGCCCAACGCTTCACTGGGGGTACGGGTGGCGTCTGTGGATGGGTGTAATGGCTGATCTCTCAATCTGTTAAATGTTTCAGCGCCATCCTGTAACCACCTTATCTGTGGGGTCCTTGGTGGTCTCCAAGCTTGGTGGTTTTCTTCCAGACATTTCATTGCCCAACTAGGTAACTTCATGAGTGCTATCTAATGAGACATCTGCAAGAAACAACCAAGCTCTGAGAGCACCAAGGATCCCACACTCTTCCTCCTCCTCCTCCTCCACTCCACAAACCCCACTCCCTTCTAGCACTGATGATGTTCCCCAGTTGGGTCATGAAACGTCTGCAAGAAAACCACCCAGCTCAGAGAACACCAAGGACCCCACAGTCCTCTTCCTCCTCCCCCTCCCCCTCCTCCTCCCTGCTAATCCAACTCCCTTCTAAGCACTGATGATGTTACCTAGTTAGGGTCATGAAACGTCTGCAAGAAAACCACCCAGCTCAGAGAGCACCAAGGATGCCACAGTTGTCCTCCTGCTTCTGCTTCCTCCTCCTCCTTCCACACCCCACTCCCTTCTAGCACTGATGATGTTCCCTAGTTGGGTCATGAAAGGTCTGCAAGAAAACCACCCAGCTCAGAGAGGCACCAAGCACCCCACAGTTTGAACCCTGAGCTACAAATATTCTCTTCTATCGGAGCCATCTTCTCCTTTTTCTTTTGTCTCCCAGTAGAATGAGTACATGTTGCTGGTGTACGCCAGGTGGTCCCACCACCATCAAGCTACTAGCGAGTTACGCCTCTTCTGCTCTATCCCCGAAGGAGGTGGCTGCAGCCAACGAGGACCTGTGCTACTGTCTGGAATGTGTGGAGGAGTACCACAAAGCGAGAGATGAACTCCCGTCTTTGCACCAGGTACCCCGAATTCTGGCCCTACAGTCCGCTTGGGCGAGGTTGGCCTTTTGTCGATTCTTGTCAGCGCTGCGTTATATACATATATATATATATTTTCTGACGTTCAACTCAGAAATAAAGTCAGTAAGTTTTTTCTTTTTCTTTTTTTTAAAAAAGCATACCTTGAAGAAAACATTTTTTTTAATGAACTGATCTTAATCTTGCTACTTAGTCTTGTATCTTGTTAGTTACTTTCACTTTGATACTTCAGTTTATTTATCCTTGGTTTAACTTTCGGGGTGGATTTTTCTTTCTGACGTGTCCATTTCAAGTCCTACATTTTCAAGAACAGATACAAAGTCTTTTCTGGGTTTGTCCTTCGTGTTTCCAACCGCAGATCCTGTGGGATTTGGAAGTTCCCCGTCTTGTCGACCGCTTTGAGAAATCCATGCAAGAGGACGACGAAAATGACCTCTACCTGGTGGAGGAAGACAGAGTCACCCCCTTGACTTCCTGTTACACGGGGCCTAATTTTGAGAAACAACTCCGGGTGCCCTTGCTGGAAGTCCTCAAGTATCCCTACCTGCTACTCCATGAACACCTCAGTGAGTTTCGAAGGGTAGCTCTTGACCTAGTTGATGAGCAGAGACTACCACAGCCTGCTTGAGCTGAGTTTTATCCGATCCTGGGTGCTCTCTGAGCTTGGCTGGTTTTTTTTGGCAGATGTTTCATTACCCAACTAGGTAACATCATCAGTGCTAAAAGGGAAGCGGGGTTGCGGAGTGGAAGAGGAGGAGGAGGACGGTGAGGTTCTTAATGCACTGATGATGTTACCTAGTTTGGCTTTTTTTTTTAAAAAAAAAATTGTACTGTAGACAGAACAGTTTCATCTAAGCAGGAGTCTCCAAACCTGGCGACTTTTAAGACCCTAATTCTGGGAATTACTTTGAAGTCTAGTAAAAGTAAAGGTAAAGGTTCCCCCGCACATGCGTGCTAGTCGTTTCCGACTCTAGGGGCCGGTGCTCATTTCCGTTTCAAAGCCGAAGAGCCAGCGCTTGTCCGAGGACGTCTCCGTGGTCATGTGGCCGGCATGACTAGACGCCAAAGGCGCACGGAACGCTGTTACCTTCCCACCGGAGTGGTCCCTATTTTTCTACTTGCATTTTGACGTGCTTTCGAACTGCTAGGTTGGCAGAAGCTGGGACGAGTAACAGGCGCTCGCTCTGCTCCGTGGCACTCGGGATTCGACCTGCCAAACTGCCGACGTTCTGATCGACAAGCTCAGCGTCCTAACCCACCGCGTCCCTTACAAAGTCGCCAGGTTTGGTGACTCCTGATTTAAGCATTAGGACCATAGGAGTCAAGCTGTCTAAGGCTTTTCTTCCTAGCTTCCCAAATCTCTGGATTGGGAGATTCATTCTTTCTTTCCTGAACCCAGCTCTGAAGATTGACGCTTTCCCCTGGGCGTTGTGGGTTCCTTCTTTTGCCAGCTTCTACCATTATAGCTGTAGATTTGAAATCAATCTTTTCAACGCTGCTGCTTCATAGCATCTTCCCAGCACCTCTTCAGCCTTCCAGTCACCCTTCAGCTTTTTCTCGATAAACTTGGGTTTCTTCACAGCTGGCATAAAAATAGAGCGTGCGAGGTTGCTGCAAGCCAAGCAGGCAGGAGGTGTGAAAAGACAGACAACATTTCTCCTCTCTTCATCTGACCTCTCCCCACTTCCTTTCAGCAATCCTATCCATTGAAAGACAAGCTTTCCAAAATTTATTTGGGGGGGAAGGCTGAAGGAAAAAAAAAAGCTTTCCGTCTTTTGAACAAGCAAAGATCTAGAAGCAGGTGTCAGCTTTGACTTTGGAGACTGAAGTTGGAATAAAAATGCTTTATGCCGCAGAAATAGCATCATCATCATTATCATCATTATCATTATTATTAAGTGCAGCTTTGCTCTCCGAAGGATGCATAACATCTCAGAGCTTTTGAGATCTGCTTGATTTTTGTGGTTTCCCCTCTCTGCAGGTGAGCTGTGCATAGATGCTCTTTGCAAAATGGAGGAAATGAACTACTCCTACCAAGTGGTTGGCAAGCATCCCGGTATCTATTTACTCATGGTGCACCCTAATGAAACAGTGAGTCACTCTGGTTATTTCCTCTCACCCTCCAGAGCTAAATTGTCTTTATTTCTGCAGCAAACGCTGTGAGCCTGCTACTCTGCAAGGTTTCCAGTGTGGCAAACCTCTTCCTTCCTCTTGAGATATGCAGATCTGCAAGGCTGATTTGTATTTATTCATTTTATATATTTTGCCCCTGAACCAATTTGGATCCATAGGCCAAGGACAAATCCTGATTTGTAAGCCTGGCTTCCTTGGGGGGGGGGAACAGAGCTAGAGTTCAAGATTCTGGCATTAACAGTAAACGTTCAAAGGGGGAGCATTATTTTTGCTGGTTGCGCTTCTAGAAAGAGGCAAAAAATGCGAGCTGCCATTTTAATTGAATTGTTGTAAATGTAAGACCCTCCCTGATTAACAGAATAACATAATAGCAGAGTTGGGAGGGGCTTTTATGTGTGTTTTACGCTGCATTTTGTTCAGTGTCCATAAGCCGCCTAGAGTCACCGAATCGAGTACTGTTGATTAATACATAAAATAAATTTAGGTGCAAAAACCAGGTCATAAAATTAGGGGTGTGGCTCTTTTAATGACCGTGACAGTATTGGAAAGTTCTGGTCCCAGTTGTCGCAAATCAAGGACTGCCTGTACTGTTAAGCAGCCAATCCGTGAATCCTTCTAAGAGTAATTCAAACGGGTGCTTCCAATTCCTCAGATCCGCCGGTGGGCCATCCTGACTGCTAGAAACCTGGGCAAAGTCGACCGGGACGATTATTACGACATCCAAGAAGTGCTGGTCTGTTTGTTCAAAGTCATTGAACTCGGCCTTTTTGAAAACCCAGATATTTATAGCTCCTCAGGGGTTGAGAAGACCAAGCTGGTCCTGTTGCCTCCCCATCTGTACGACACCAGCAATTACAAAAACTATTGGCTTGGTAAGTAGAGAAAGGGACGTGGTGGCTCAGTAGGTTAGGACGCTGAGCCTGTCGATCAGAAGGTCGGCAGTTTGGCGGGTCGAATCCCAATTGCCTCATAACAGAGTGAGCGCCTGTTACCCGTCCCAGCTTCCGCCAACCTAGCAGTTCGAAAGCACGTAAAAACGCAAATAGAAAAATAGGGACCACTCCGGTGGGAAGGTAGCAGCGTTCCGTGCGCCTTTGGCATCTACTCATGCCGGCCACATGACCATGGAGACGTCCTTGGACAAGCGCTGGCTCTTCGGCTTTGAAACGGAGATGAGCACCGGCCCCTAGAGTCGGAAACGACTAGCACGCATGTGTTGGGGAACCTTTACCTTTTTAAGTAGAGAAAATGGCAGGTTTATGAGAATTTGGGCTTAGCCTATTCTGGCCTGCCTGCCTGCCTTCCTTCCTTCCTTCCTTCCTTCCTTCCTTCCTTCCTTCCTTCCTTCCTTCCTTCCTTCCCCTTCCCCTTCCCCTTCCCCTTCCCCTTTCCTTTCCTTTCCTTTCCTTTCTCCTTTCTCCTTTCTCCTTTCTCCTTTCTCCTTCCCTTCTTCCTTCCCTTCCCTTCCCGACTACAAGATCCCCGAGGTCCCTTCCAGCTTTATTCTGATTGTTTGATTGTAAGGAAGAAGCTTGTGGATTGCCAGACCTTGCATGAAACGTCCAGTTAACGGTGATTTGGGGCTATTTTCACGCAGGTCTGTGTATGCTGCTCTCGGTGCTAGAAGAGCAAGCGATGGATTCGATGCTGCTTGGACCAGACAAGCAGAATTTGATGCAGTCCATCATGAACACCATGAAAAAGCAGACAGACGGTAATCAATGAATAAATTTCAGAGGCTGTGACCCAATGAGTTAGAGGCCAGGGTTATTCCTTTACACTGAATGGTTTATTTAATAACAGATGTGTGAAGTCCTCGAGTTTATGACGGCGCCTGCCCCTGGGATTATTTTTTATTTATTTATTTTTTATTTTAATTCCATTTATATCCCGCCCTTCTCCGAAGACTCAGGGCTGCTTACAAGCTTAGCAGTACAGTTGCAAGTCGTGGCAATTTTTAAGCAGGTCACCATCACGTCTCCAACCTGATTTTACGACATTTTCGCAGCCGTCATTAAATGAATCTCTGTGGTTAGGGTTAGGTTGTTCACCAAGAATTGATGCAAAAACATCCAACTTTCTGCAGTTTTGGGGAAAGCATTTGGTCGTTTATAGACTTTTATTTCAATAAACAATACATTGTTTATCTACTCTCTGGTTGATGTTTTAAGCTAAAGACCGAGGAATGTTACCCACAAAAGTTGTCAGACGTGTGACTAGGGGTGGTGAACCCACACGTAGGGTCTTAGGTTCTACAGGGAGTCCTCGGCTTAACGACCAAAATTGAGTGCAAAATTTCCATTGTTAAGCGAGACAATTGCTAAATGAATTTTGCCCCGTTTTATGACTGTTCTCGCCTCGGTTGTTAAGTGAATCACTGCAGCTGTTAAATTAGTGGCATGGTTGTTAAGTGAATCTGGCTTCCCCAATGACGTCACTGGTAAGATGGTCGCAAAGGGTGATCACTGCAACCATCATAAATGCGAGTCAATTGCCAAGTGGCTGAATTTTGCTCAGGCTACCACGGGGATGCTGCAGCAGTTGTAAGTGTGAAAAACGGTCCCTTTTTTTTTTGCAGTGCCGTTGTAACTTTGAACGGTCACTAAACAGAACTGTCGTAAGTCGAGGACAACCTGCCCTCCACCCTCAAAACCTTGACCCTCTTAGCCCAGCCTGCCCGTACAAGATGGGAATGTTCCATTTGCCCCTCTTGAAGCTTCTAGAAGGAACCGGGATTGGAAGTTTAACAAAGAAACCAGGATAGTTATGGTTTGTTTTTTTTGTTAATCCAGGTGAAATCAATGACCCCTTTTGGCCCGTCCTCCACTGCTTCATGGTGATCCTGGATAAGTTGGGGTCCAAAGTGTGGGGTCAGTTGGTGGATCCGGTCCAGGCGTTTCAGACGATCATCAACAACGCCAGCTACAAGAAGGAAATAGAGAACATTCGCCAGAGCTGCCCCAGGTCTGTGCCTTTTACTTCGGTCTAATGATAGAAAGCTCAACTCCCAGAATTCCTCAACCAGGCACGCTGGCTGAGGAATTCTGGGAGTTGAAGTCCACAAGTCATAAAAGGGCCAAGTTTGAAGACCCCTGACAAAGAGGAAGATGTACTGGATCTGTTTGCTGCTTGAATCATTTGTAAAATTTAACATAGGAAGTAAATAAACGATTTTCAATTGACCAATAACCAAGCCATCAGTGGCTCTTATTCTAGGTTTCGGGAAGGTAAGCATAATTTTTAAAAAATTGTTCCTGGTTGTAAACTGGGACGTTGAATTAAAAAAAGACATGCTGCTTTTCATCTTTCATGTTTTTCATCCTTTTGCAGGACAAAATCGGAGCCACTGTTGGACTACGGGGATGTAACAGTTACCTGCAGCCAAATTGTATATAACTACAACCTTGAAAGACCCCAGAAGGTAAATTCCAAACATCCTAAATGGTATTTATTTAGTTCAGTACTTAGCAACTTAGCAGTTATGACAAACCCCCCCAAAAGCACTTGTAACCCAGAATCAAAGTTGCAACGGCCACCCTCATGATCACATGCTTGCATTTTGGGTGCATTTACATCTGTTTGCAGCATGCTGCCGTCACACAATCACAATTTAACTTCCATCTTCCTTGGGGGGGAAAAAAGAAGCCCATTTCAGACAATGGAGTCACTTAATGAGCACAGATTCTCTTAACAACCACGGGGGTTTGCTTAAAAGTCAAATGTCATAAAATGGGATCAGTCATGTGATGACCCACTTCACAACCGGCCATGATTCCAGACTCAATTATAGTTGTAATTTGAGCACTACCCGTAATGCTGGGGGATTTGGGGAGTTGCCACGGTTGAGAAACGTCTTAAATGATCGGTGGTCCAGGTTCCCTCCCTTAATTGTCTCCTATCGCTGATGCCCCCATTGACCAATCGGGTTCAAGCAAGATGTTTTCAGAATGGACACTTTAAAGTAGGTTGGCATGCAGCTTGCCTTCTCCCAGTCAGGCACCTTGAAGCAGCTTCTTGGGGAGATACAGCAGTTACTTTCGCTTTCCCCCTCCCATCCACCCTCCCCAGGGTCCATGGCAGACGGTCACCGCATGATAGCGAAGCGCAAGCAAGAGCGAGGTGGCAGCTGACAGACTGTCTGGATTATATTTCAGGACTCAAGATTGACCACCACTGCTTGCTTGGACTACTGCCCCAACTTTTATGAAGAAATGCAGACCCTGACCGACATGTTTCAGTATGACATCGGGCGGGACATGCGTTTGCACCACAGCACTTTCCTCTGGTTCATTCCTTTTGTCCATTCCCTGATGGACCTGAAGGGGCTGGGCGTCGCCTACAGCATGGTGGTCATCCAGCACCTCTGTTCAGAAGTCAGGGAGGTCCTCCACCACGCCGTCCAACCTTGTGACAAAGTGTCTCAGTTTTTCATCTGGATCCTCGTGACGGTGGTGGAGCTCAGCTTGAAGAAGAAATGCTTCAACATTTTGTGGGTCAGCTCTCAGAACTGGGTGGAGGTGGTGGTGACGTGTGCCACACTTCCAAGTATGGCGTTTGCCTACGGAGCTGAGAGGGACTTGGCCAGAAACGGACCCAGAAGTCTCACAAAAGCGCCCTCTTGGGAACCGGATTCTATACAGTCTGTTTGCATGAATTTGATCCGGGTTCTCCTCAAGGAAGGCTACCAGGTGGGGCAGAAGGCCTCCCCGTTCCTTGACGAGCTGAATTTGCTTCGGCGTAGTCACGAAGACTGGAAGCTGAGCCCCCAACAGGCGCGGGAATTACAGACATGCTTGATTGAGATCATAAGAAGCCTCTGGACTAAGTCATCAAGTGCTTCCTCCCACGGAGCAAGTCCTGCCAGTCTTTTCAGAGAACAGGAGGGGAGAAGTCCAGGATATCTTCCCCAAGGACACTCAACCTATCAGTCAGCAAGAAGGCAGGACCAAGTTTTTCAAGAAGGAACTTTATCCGAGAAAAAATATAGCTTGGAGGAGGAAGCAAAGAGAACCATTTGTGGAGAGCAAAGCCATCAGAGAAATTCCGAGTTCTGTTTGGCCAACATTAAACAGGAACCTAAAGAGAATTTATTACACAAGGACCACATGTTGCACTCAACAGGGGGACCCACGGATGCCCAGAACAGCGGAAGTTCCGACTTGACACTGCTGAAGCAGAATACCTCCTTAAACCAAGGCAGTTTTGACAAAGATTTTCAGAAGAAAGATACCAATGGGAAGGAAGAGAAGCCCAGGATTGTCAACGCTGATCTTCACCAAGGGCCCAGCAGTTCTGCTCTGGAAGAAAAGCAGATTCCCAAAAAAATTGCCGAGAAAACGAAGTCAAACAAAGCTGACCTCACTTTGAAATTGAAACAGTTTGTGGAGAATAGGAAGAGACTGCTGGGGCCGGAAAGTGAAAAGCAGCAATCCATTAAGGAGGAAAAAGAGGATCGGGAAGGAACGACAAGAAGAACGTCGAGAGACGGTAGCAGTACGTCCAGTTGGGCGCGAAGTTTGGAGAATGGCCTTCAAGCTGAAATCCTTTCCATAAAGGAGGAGCCCAGAGACACTTTGACAGAAATTAAGAGCGCTTGGGAAAGTGGGGAAGGTTCAGAAGAAAATAGCACAGATGATGAACTGAATGTCCCCTTGCTGGAGCTGATCAGAAAGAGATCAATGGTCCAAGCAGTGGAGCCCGAAATAGACAGAGACAGCAAATTGTGTTTAGTTGCTGGCCGAGAAAGTGCCTTGAGTGACCAGAATCCTGTTCAAAGAAAAGTTCAAGGGGCCTTTAGGTCTTTACCTAAGAGAGAAAGTCACACATTGTCTTCTGAAGCAGGCGGAACCTCCTCAAACCAGGTCATCATCATTTCAGACACGTCTTCCGACGAAGAAGAGAACAAAGTGAATTTGAGCCGGAGGAGCCAAGAAGAAAATCTGAGTGTGTCCCTTCAGAAAGACCGTGAGGCTAACGAACAAGATGCTATAACCCTTTCCAGTTCTCCGTTGATGTACGGGGAATGTGAATCGCAGTGCTTTGAGTTTGAAACCGAAGAGGAGATTTACTCCGCTTGGCAAGATAGCCAGTTGGACAAGACAATGGAGGCAGAGGTTTCTCCAGTGAAGACAGCTGGCAGGTCCACCTCATCTGACTTGGAGTTGGCTAGGCACCTTGACAAGCTGGATTATGACACAGATCATCTTGGGGATGACGTTATTGAAAAAACCGAGCAGGAATTGCAACAGCAGGTGAAAATTGATAAAACCAAATTGAAACTTCCTGTCCGGGCCGATGAAAAAAATGTCGGTGAGGGAAGCACAGCGGTTGGTTCAAAGTATTTCACAGCCATGCACGCCGATGGTCGGGAGACTCCCAGACAGAGTTCAGCTTCAACTTCCAGTACACCACCACCACCACCATCATCTGGTAGACCTTTGACACCATCACTGGAACCAACTCCCAGACCAAGGAAGAGCTTGGCCAAATCCAAGTGGCTCAACACGGCTCAACGGAGTCCTGAGAAAAGGAGGGTGACGCGCGAAAAGAAATCACCCCGCCCGACACCATCTGGATTGCCTCATCCTTTTGTGGTCCCTCCCAAAAAAGTCCACCATTTTCCCGAGCCGACGTCCACCGTGGAAAAGCTGGGCCTGAAAAAGAGAGCCCGCCGAGCTGCTGAGCTCTCCCAACGTTCTCACGACGTCATCGCCCAGTTGCGCAGCTATGGGAAAGCAGTTGGGCAGCTTCCCCAAAAAAGGAGAAGGGCCAAGCTGATTGAACCTCAGCGGATGGTGATCCGGAACAAAGGGCTGTTGGCCAGCCAGGAACGCCAGTTCTTCAGACAGTCAAGAGCCGAGAAGAAGGAGAAAGGAAAGGACGTTCCCAGAGCAAAAAGGACTTTTTCCAAGTCGCCCGTGGCGTCTGTTAGCAAGGATGAGGTTGAAAATCTAAAAGGAAAGCCTACCCAGTTCAGTCAGTCTTCTAACCAGGTGAAGAAATTGCTACCACAGCATTCACGAGGGGATGATGGGTCCCATTCTGCACTTCTGGAGAGAGGGGCTCTTCCCTCGTCAAGGCAAGACCCTCTCAAGCCTGACTCAGATGTTCCAGGATGTCCCACCTCTGCTCCAGGAAGTGTCTGCTCCTTGAGTGAAGTTGGCAGGGGCAACCCAGATTCCTCTTCCGATCAGTGTAGCAAGAACTTGAGTGAGAGTGTGTCTGGGCTAAAGGAGGACCTCAACCCAGAAGAGAATGAGGATGACTTATTCCTAACCCAGAGAGACCCGGTGGACATGGAGCTTTGCTCACAAATGGAAAGTGCCAGTCACCCAGAAGACACAGAGGTCCTCCCAGCCTTGCAGGATCCACCTCAGGCCGTTGAGAGTTGCAGGCATCTCGGATGTCCTGAAAAGATGGAAGGAGCAGGTCCCTTCTGCCAAGGTCATTCTCTGCCTGACCCTCCAGGCCACGTCTTTGCCAAGCCCTGCGCGCTTCCCAAGCCTTCCACCAAGAAAATCTTCAGCTCCAGTGCTGCTTCTCGGATTGCCAGCTTCTCCAAAGACCTAGAGACCAGCTCCACCCACGTAGCACCAGCCAGGACCCAAAGCACCCCAAGCCTCTTTCCTGCCTCTAAGGCAGATGGTGTGAGGACCAAGCTGACTTTGGCCAATCTCCTTTGCCCTAGCAATGTGAATAATGTCTCCGCACAGCCCCACGGTGTCCAAAACAGCCATGTTCTCGGCAATGCCGGCAAGATGCCCGTTCCACGCTCTGACGTGGGTCAGGAGACACACCCGTCCTTTGCCCGAGTCAACAGCTCTCACAACCAGCCTCGAGACCACAGCATCTTCACCAAAGAAATCCTGAAGTGGAGCTACGATTTGTTTGCCAACTTCAAGGAGCTGGGCCCGCCGAACCATCTCTTGCAGGCAGTCGTTAACTCTGTCCCAGTCAAATTTCCGGACTACAATGACTATTTTAATACTTTCTTCCCTTTGATGATGCTCAATGCCTTTGAAGAGGTAAGCGGTCTTTCCCCCCCCCCCCCAGGATCATTTGAGATGTCTAAATGTCTGTGGGCGACAACTAAAAAAGCCAAGTATTTCTCAGCAAGCTCAGGTCTAATTTATAACTGATATAAGCCTAAAAGAATTATTCATCTATTTTTTTTTCTTTTCTTTCACAGCTCCTAGCTTATTAGGGAAAATAGTTCCCACGAGCGGAAACAAGCGATAGACCTCTCTTTTGTGACTCGTGGACTTCAACTCCCAGAATTCCTGAGCCATCAGGAATTCTGGGAGTTGAAGTCCACGAGTCGTAAAAGAGCCAAGGTTACTTATCCCTGAGACAGAGGGACTTTGAATGACTTTGTTGCGTTTTATGCAAGTTGCTTTGAGCTGAAAGGAAAAAACAACAACAACAACAACAACAGGACGTAAGCCCGTTAAGTAAGAATGTCGGGCTACAGAAGTTTTGTGAACCTGTTTTTCTTACCTGCCTAGGTAGCATTTTCAGTACCGTATAAAGCTGGTGGGACAACTGTATATGCGTAACTAATGAATTAACCTCCCTTCTCTAGGGGTTGCAAGGATAGTGGTTAAGGTGCTGGCCTAGAAAACGAGACGGTGAGTTCAGCCAGAGAAATGGATCAGCAACCAAGGGTGGTGGCTCTCTCTGTCTTCCAAGAGATGCTGGACAGATGAGATGGTTGACTCAGTAAATCATGATTCACATTCTGTCTTGGATGGAAACCACATCTAAATTCAATCTGAGTGGGATTACTCAGAGTTCCAGGCACTAGATTCAGGCTAAAAGCCGTGCAGGTAGTCCTCCGCTTTCAAGAGTTCATTTTGTGACCGTTCAAAGTTACAACGGCACCGGGGGAAAAAAAAAAGTGACCTTATGCCCATTTTCCATACTTAATGACCGTTGCGGCATCCCTGTGGTCACGTGATCAAAATTCAGACATTTGGCAACTGGCTCCTATTTATGACGGTCGCAGTGTCCCTGGGGTCACGACCTTCAGACAAGCCAAGTCAACGGGGAAGCCTGATTCACTTCGCCACCATGTGACTGACTGGCTTAAGAAGTGCAGCGGTTCACTTAGCAACTTCAGCGAGACAGGCTGTAAAATGGGGCTAAACTCACTGAACATCAGTCTTGCTTAGCCGCAGAAATTTGGCGAGGACTACGTGCATTTCAATACCATCGTGCATGTCCTTCTGGAAGTTTCCCACTGGGAGGGGTGTCTTTGGAGGCGTGGGTGCTACAGGGAATAAGGAGCGTTTCCACGTCGGAGCGCAGTACGGTGTAGCAAAGGCGGGGCTCTTTTGTCCAGATAATACGTTAAACCAAGGTTGGCTTCTTTCTCCCCCCCCCCCCCCCGTTTCCAGGTAGCCTGTGACTGGCTGGAGAATCAGAAGCTGAAGGAGCCCAAGTCTTTTCATTTGACTTTACTGAATTTCAACATGGATTTGAACAAAGCAGATTTCACAGGTCAGAAAATGAGATGTAAACTAAGCGATAAACACGAATACAGATCTACGAAGAGCCCTCGCCTTTGCAGGCATTCATTTCCAGCGGACCTATGCCCGTTTTTCACTTAAAACGGTTGCAGCACCCCCGTGGTCATGCGATCAAAATTCAGACACTTCCGGTTCATATTTACGACGGTCGCAACATCCCGGGGTCACGTGATCCCCTTTCGCGACCCTCTGATGAGCAAAGTCAGTGGGGAAGCCGGAGCCACTTAACAGCTGTGTGGGTGCAACCTGACCCATTCACTTGACCCTCTGTGGTGAGAAAGGTCACAAAATGGGGCAGAATTCACTTAATGGTCTTGCTTAACAATAGACATGTCGGGGTCCATTGTGGTCCTAAGTCAAGGACTATCCTGTAGAACTGGGCGATCATGCTTTTATTGTCCTTTTTTCCCCCAGCTAATATTTCTCAGCATGATGTAGAAAGTCAGCACCATCCCAAGGACGATGACCTGGTCTTCCTGACGGTTTCTGACAAACGGTTCTACTACGATGAACGAGAGGGGGAGAACCGTGCCATTCGGCATGTGGGGTTCGTGACTCGTTTTTCTCATCCTTCCATTCATAATGCTAGTAAGTATTTGTGGATTGCTGTCTTGAGGATTTCTTTTCTTGTCATGTCAATGCCACAGGAAAAATCTAATCTAGCGGCTGTCCAAAGAACTGTAATTTTATTTATCTTTATCCCACCTTTCTCATGAATAACTCAAGGTGGGCAATATACCTGGTTCTCTTTTCTCCATCCTTAAAAAAAATGCCCCTTAGAAGATCACACCATGATTTGGGTCTTAACGTTAATGAGTTCTGACTAAGCGCTTGGCAGATCAAACCATGATTTGTGTTCTAACGTTAACGAGTTCTGACTCGGCGCTTGGAAGATCAAATCATGATTTGGGTCCTAACATTGACACGTTCTGACTAAGCGCTTGGCAGATCAAACCGTGATTCGTGCTGTAACGGGAACGAGTTCTGTCTTGCAGGCTTGGAAGATCAAACCATGATTTGGGTCCTAACGTCCACGAGTTCTGACGAAGCATTGATGATAAATCCTCTTTGTTGATCTGTTTTCCCAACAGAAAAGAAAGAACAACAGGTCACCTGTCACCTCTCCATCCAGACTCAAGGAAATCTCTCCCGCATTGAGAAGGAGGTGAAATGCGTGGTGGTCAGCTCCTTGGCGACAACCCACCGGAGGTTCCAGGCCCTCTTGATGTTGAATCGCAGCCCATTAGCCATGCCCATCCTGTCCCCAAGCACCCCCTACTACTCTCCGAGAGATTTAAACACCGAGTCTGAGAAATCGGTAAGAATATTGACGATTGTTCACAGAATAACAGGACACCATAGTTGGAAGGGGACCGTAGAGGTCTTCTAGTCCAATCTCCTGCTCAGGCAGGAAACCCTATATCATTCTGGACAAATGGCTGTCTAGTCTCTTCTTAAAAGCCTCCAGCGATGGAACACCCACAACATCTGGAGGCAACGTGTTCCACTCGTTAATTGTTCTCACTGTCAGGAAATTTCTCCTTAGTTCCAGATTGCTTCTCTCCTTGATTAGTGTCCATCCGTTGCTTCTTGTCCTGCCTTCAGGTGCTTTGGAGAATAGCTTGACTCCCTCTTCTTTGGGGCAGCCCCTGAGATATTGGAAGACTGTTATCCTGTCCCCTCGTCATCCTTCTCTTCATTAAACTAGACCAGGGGTAGGCAACCTTGGCTCTTTTATGACTTGTGGACTTCCAACTCCCAGAATTCCTGAGCCAGCTGTGCTGGCTCAGGAATTCTGGGAGTTGAAGTCCACAAGTCATAAAAGAGCCAAGGTTGCCTACCCCTGAATTAAACATACCCAGTTCCAGCAACCATTCCTTATATGTTTTAGCCTCCAGTCCCCTAATCATCTTTGTTGCTCTTCTCTGTACTCTTTCTAGAGTCTCAGCATCTTTTTTATATTATGGTATCAAACGTCAAGCCTTTGCTTTCTCTTCTCATAATCTGTGTCTGGTATGAAACAAGACACACTTTTGCCCAACTGGACTTCTGCCATTTGGAGAAAGGAGAGATTCAGACCTGGAGGTGTTGGAGGAGAAGGCATCTCCAGTAGGTCATGGACATGGAGAGTGTCTTCTGATGACCTGGTGCAATTCTGTTCCTCCAGCTTCCTTACATGAGGGACTTCAATGAAGGGCAGAGGCGAGCTATTGAAAGTGCCTACGCCATGATAACCCAGCATCCATCTTCACCCAAGATCTGCTTAATCCATGGACCACCTGGGACTGGGAAATCGAAGGTGATCGTTGGGCTTCTGCACCGCATCCTTGATGAGGTAGGCCATGGGGATCCCGTTGCAGGTTCTGATGGTCCTTATGAGTTGAGTTGAGGGTGGTGTAGGAGATGACCAGGCTGAGCCCAAGGGATGGGTCAAACGCATCATCAGTCATGAGTCCCTGTGGGTACAAATGAGATTTAAGTCCAGCCCAGCTTGAATGCTTTCGTCATTCCCACTCATTTCCCTTGGCCGTTAGTAGCTCAGATTCTTGTAGAGACCTCAAGCTTGCAATAAGTCTTTATACTGCCTGAATCTCCTGATTTCTCCGTGCTTGACAGATGGGGAATTTAGCCTTCTGAGCCATTTTTGCTTAACAATTGTCTTTAGCAACTGCAGGAAGCAGGAAAAGTCATAAAACAAGGCGAAACTCCCTTAACAAAATTCTCACTTAGCCACTTGTCGTCGTAAGTCGAGGATCCCCTGTGTGGATACATCCATAGGTTCCTTGTCAATGAGTCGGTTGCTGTTGCCTTCCTCCCGACCGTCTTGTGTCCTTTTTTAATCTCCAGCGATCAGGAAAGGAGAACTCCGTCCAGAGGCTGAACGCCAAGATCAAGACGAACCGCGTCTTGGTTTGCGCGCCTTCCAACGCCGCCATTGACAACCTCATGAAAAAAATAATTTTGGAATTCAAGAAATTCCGGGAGAAAAACGCCTTAGGTACGATTGGGTCTCAGAGCCTTCCTTTTCCCCCGTTTTAATTTTAATTTATCTGCGGCCGTTGTCATTTGGAGGAAGCAGTCACTGGAGACAGGAAGACAGATTGCCCAAGGTTTAAGACAGGGGTCTTCAAACTTGGCCCTTGGATGACTTGTGGACTTCAACTCCCAGCCACGCTGTAAAGCACCGGAAAGCAGCATATAAGTCTTAAGTGCTATTGCTATTTAGTTATTTATAAAACTTGATATTGTTGAACAACAACAACAAAAAAAACACACATGCCTAGATTTGCTGTTTGCTAACTCTGCCTTGAGAAACAGCACCAATTCCGCCTTTTTGTGACATCTAGGGAACTGTGGTGACATCAACTTGGTCCGTCTAGGGCAACAGAAGTCGATCAACAGTGAAGTCCGGAAATTCAGCTTGGACGATCAGATCGATCGCAAAATTAGTGAGTGTGAAATTGCGTCGCCTTTCTCCCCCCCCCCCCCCTTCAAGCCCCGTTCTCGGGCTAGGAATTGGATGGTGCCGGGTGTCTTCAATGTTTTTTTAGGCAGCCCTGTTTATTTTGTTTTTTATTATTTTTTTCCTCCTGGCTGAGGAATAACGGATAACAGAAAAGCCACAGAGCCACTTTGATCTTAAGCTAGTGTCAGAAAAGTAGAGAGATGCTTGTTAGAGTATCCTAGTCAGCCAAGAGATCCCGGGGGAAAAAAATGTCCCGCAAAGATCCTTAAATCTAGGTCAGAATATTCCAGAGGGAAGAGAAAGAACAGAGGTAAGTAAAAATATTAAAGAAGAGGGGAAAAATCTCTTACTCTTAACAGGAGATTCGAAGGAGAGTGAACCAGGAAGTGATAAATGTAAGAATAAAGATATTGATGAATTGGAAACCAGCTCTGTGTGTAACCCTGAATACAACTAAACCTCGACTTACAGCAGTTCATTTAGTAACTGTTCAAAGTTAGAACCACATTAAAAAAAAGGGGGGGGGCTTAGGACCGTTTTTCATGCTTACAGCCTCCCTGTGGTCAGGTGATCAAAATTCAGACGCTCGGCCACCTGGCTCGTGTTTATGACGGTGTAGATAGATAGAGAGATAGATTCTGGACTGAGCGAACCAGATCTTCAATCTGGTTTGGAAAACGGGGTGTCCTTCTTCTCTCTGACTCTGTAGATAAAGCCATGCTCGGCAAAGATCAAGACCTCCATAAAAGGAAGGAAGATTTAGATCGGCAGTTGGATGCGCTTTCTCGTCTGCGGGCCATGGACCGAAGCGAGAAGGGGGAGAAGGTAACCACCAGATCCCAAATGGAAGGGGTTACTTGTGGAGTTACTGGTAGTATGTATGTATGTATGTATGTATGTATGTATGTATTTATTTATTTATTTATTTATTTATTTATTTATTTATATTACATTTATATCCCGCCCTTCTCCGAAGACTCAGGGCAGCTTACAAGCTTAGCAGTAGCCTTCATTCTATGTATATGCCTGCTTGTTAGGGCTTTCACACACACACCCCAAGCGGCATTATTACAAAGTCAGCTTAATTGCCCCCAACAATCTGGGTCCTCATTTTACCTACCTCGGAAGGATGGAAGGCTGAGTCAACCTTGAGCCTGGTGGGACTCGAACCTGCACTAATTGCAGGCAGCTGGTGTTACTTAAGGAGGCATTAGCCCACTGCTCCACCAAGGCTCTAGTAGATGAGTGGGTGCTTCTGATTCCATCCACAATCTCTTGGGAGAGGAAAAACAACAACAATTAAACCACTGAAATGGGGTTAGGACTAGAACAGGGGTTCCCAACCCCGGGCTGCAGCATGCCAGCAACCGGTCTGCACAAACAAGTCCCATCCGCAGGATGCAGGCAGTACCCAAAAACACGCCCCCCCCCTCCGGTCCGCAGAAAAACCTCTCTCCATGTAACCGGTCCCTGGTGCCCAAAGGTTTAGGGACCTCTGGACGAGAAGACCTCCACGGTCCCTTCCAGTTCTCTTCTGTTCTACTTGAGGTGGTGGTTAGAATTAGGCGGGGGAAGAGATGTGGGCACGTAAACATGTCTGGTGAACGTAGTCTTTTTTAAATTTTATTTTAATTCCATTTATATCCTGCCCTTCTCTGAAGACTCAGGGCGGCTTACAAGCTTAGCAGTAGCCTTCATTCTATGCATATGCCTGCTTGTTAGGGCTTTCACACACACCCCAAGCGGCATTATTACAAAGTCAGCTTAATTGCCCCCAACAATCTGGGTCCTCATTTTACCTACCTCGAAGGCTGAGTCAACCTTGAGCCTGGTGGGACTCGAGCCTGCACTAATTGCAGGCAGCTGGTGTTACTGAAGGAGGCATTAGCCCACTGCTCCACCAAGGCTCTTAGCTAAAGCTCTTTTGGGAAGAGCTTCAGGAATTTCAGATCGCCCTCCTCATTTCTTCATCTTTGCCCCAGAAAGCCAAAATCTGTGGGGTCTTTGGTGCTCTTTGAACTTGGTGGTTTTCTTACAGACGTTTCATGATCTGACTAGGTAAGCATCATCAGTGCTAGAAGGAAGTAGGGATTGTGGAGCAGAGGAGGAAGTTATCGTCCTTTAGTACTCTCTGAGCAGGGTGGTTTTCTTGCAGACATTTCATGACCCAACTAGGTAACGTTAGAAGGTAGCAGGGCTCGTGGAGTGGAGGAGAAGGATTGTGGCATCCTTGGTACCGTCTGAGCTGGGTGGTTTTCTTGCAGACATTTCATGACCCAACTAGGTAACATCATCAGTGCTAGAAGAGGGTGAGGTGTGTGGAGAGGAGGAGGAAGAGAAGGGGGTTTTGTGGGGTCCTTGTTATTCTCCAAGCTTGGTGGTTTTCTTGCAGACGCTCATCGGTGCTGGCTGACGACGAATGTTGCCTAGTTGAGTCGTGAAGCTGTGGTTTAATCTTCATAAGACTAAGCTGTGCGAGACTTGGGTTGGTTAGAGGAAGCTGATGCCTCAGTTTCTCAGGCCAAGGCATTAAAAGGGAGGTGGCCGATGTGCCAGCTCCTGTCTCTAGTTTTCAACACGGCTTGCACAAACCATTGTTCTTGGTTTCGAAAAACAGGGGTGGTCTCTGTTCTGTTTCAGAAACAGCAGCTGGAGGACGAAATTTGCCAGCTCTCCAAGGAAAGGCAGCGCTTGGCTTCTCAACTCAAAGAGGTAGAAAGTGGCTCCTGTGGAGTTCTTGACACCCTTCACTCGGCCTTTCCAACAGACAATCCAAATTCTTTTTGTAAGAATCGGGGAAGCGGGCTAAATTTTTACCGGTGCTGATTTTTATTTTTTATTTTTCTATCATCCCCCGGTGCTCGATTTGTCTGACTCAGCTGGGCCGGGCCAGCTCTGTCTTTTTGGTAAGGCCGGATGGAGAGGAATCTAGACCGATCCGTCACCCACCCACCCGAATTTTGAACCAATTTTGAATTCTCCTGCCTCTCTTGGTTTCCAGACTCGCGGGCGGTCTCAGGAAATGAAAGCCGGCATCATTTTGGAGTCCCATATCATTTGCTGCACCTTGAGCACGAGCGGGGGGGTGCTCCTGAAATCCGCTTTCCGCAGGCTGGGCGGGGACCCCGTCAGCTGTGTGATTGTGGACGAGGTAAGGCGGCTGCGGGGTTGTCCCCTTACACGTGGGAAAAGTCGGCCGCTTGCCTTAACAACCGTGGCGAGGAAGGTCGTAAAATGGGGGCGAAACTCACTTTTAACAACTGCCTCGCTTAGCAACAGAAATGCGGTCGTGAGTAGAGAACTGCTTGCACCACTGTTCATATCGTATGAGAGGGAAAAAAAATCATTAATATTCTCCAACGAGCCAGTTTGGGTTCTTGGATTAATTACCCGTGTTACAAATGTAATTCATTCCTCCAGGGTTGTCCATCACAGCCTGCCACGGCTGTGTTTCCCCTCTTTCCCCCCCCCCCCTACAACACCATCCCGTCATCCCGCCGCCGTTTAGCAAAGCACGACCCATTTCCTGCCCCCTGGCAGTACAAGAACAATTTAACAGTACATTACTCCTGCCATGTGCTGGGAATAAATTCTCATTCAGACCATTACATGCTTCTCTCGTAGCAGGAATTATGACACCCTTTTTAATTTGCAAAGTTGCTTTTTACCGGTTTCAGACCCAGCCTGCCCAATTCCCGATCCCCTTTTTCTGCCAAGAGTGGGGTGGATCGTTTTTAAAGAGGGCTGCGATCAGCGGTGGAAGGTTATTATTCCCCTGATTTTCCCTTAGAAAGAATTTGGAATAGCTCAAAAGAATCTACTCAAACAAAAAAAAAAAACTGGGGGCAAGTGAAAAAAAAAGCAAATTATAGACTCTAATTTTAAAAAAAAAACAGGGAAAAACTCAAATCCTGAAAAATAAGAGCTGAATCAAACTTCGGAAGGAGTGACGAATCGAGAAGGAATTCTGCCGCTCTTTCCAGGACAGATAGTCCTTGGCTTACAACTGTAATAGAGCTTGCCCATTATGGTCATAATTTGTGATTGTTCCTAAACAAAGTGTTGTAAGTCGAGGATTACCTGCGCCTTTTATGAGTTGATTACAACTTTGGAACAGCCGCTGAGCGGCGAGCCGAGCCGTACATGAAAAAAAAAACCCCTGTGTTTTCTGTTTGGGCTCATTCCTCTCCTCCTCGTGGTTTCTGATTTATTTTTCCCCACTCTGGTGCTTCCCTACCAAAAGGCAGGACAGACGTGTGAAATTGAGACCCTCATCCCTCTGATCCACGGCTGTAAGAAGCTGGTCCTGGTTGGCGACCCCAAACAGCTGCCTCCAACCATAAAGTCCCTGGTATGTAGTTGCGTCTTTAAGATGTCTCCAGATGTGCGGGGAAAGTCGATCTTGCCTTCCTGGCCAGCAGCTGCTTTCCTGCAGGCTGTTCAGGCAAAGCCACCTCCAGATGTGTTGGGCCTCTAAACCCCCCCCCCCGTCTTATTTCCTAAAGTGGCCAGCTCCACTTTTCGTCTCTTCATTACGCCTAGTGGAATTATTATTATTATTGTTATTGTTATTAATCAGCTGCTAAAGGTCTACAGGCCGTCTTTGTGGCTGCTTTCAAGTTAATTGCAGGATTAAATTAATTGCTTAGTTCTTTGTCACCATCTCAGTTATTACTGTGGTGGTTGAACTGCTTCCCTGCCAACTTTCTAATCAAATGAATGAAATGCGAAACGCACCGGGCAGTTCACGATCTGGAATTCAGGGAGATTTGGCTAACGAGATAATTACAGGAATCTCTTACTTCCCTTGTAGTGGAGCAAATGGGGGGGGGGTAGAAGCGTTTCAAAATGCGTCAGCCATTTTGGGGAAAGTTTTTGAGGAGGAAGTAAATTAAGCTTAATTTACTCACGGTCTCTGAGTCCCTCTGCTGTGGCATCTGGAGTTTAGTGGCCTTGGGTGAAGGTGTTTCGAACCCGCTCCTCTCTTTTGTGGGGGGGGGAGGAAAAGATGATGAAAGCCGACCTCAAGAATCCTTGCTCTGTGCCGATCGTGGTATCTTGTCAACTGAGTTGTTTTATCTCCTCTATTTTTCCCACCTGTGAAATGGGCGCGACGTAACTGACCTTGGCAACCGGCTCATATTTATGACAGTCGCAGTGTCCCGGGGTCACGCGACCCCCCCCCCTTTTGCGACTTCTGCCAAGTCAATGGGGAAAGCCAGCTTCGTTGAACAACGAGGTTACTAAGTTATCAACTGCAGTGCTTGGTCTTGTCTTATCAGTTGCGGTCGTAAGTCAAGGACTGGGGCAGCCCTTTCTGAGTGTCTTCCTTCCCATGTTGTTAGAAAGCCCAGGATTACAAATACGACCAGTCTCTAATAGGCCGTCTCTGCAAGCATCTCAAGGAACAAGATCGAGAAAACATGTCCGGGAAATTTCCAGTGCTTCAGCTCACCGTTCAATATCGGATGCACCCAGAAATCTGCCTTTTTCCGTCCAAATATATCTACAAAGGGCTCCTGACCACTGACAGGTGAGGGAATTGAAGCCTCTTGCTAAACAAGTCAAATGTGGGTCTGGGGTCCCTTTTTATTCCAGATCTTTACTTTTCCCCCCCTGCCCATTTTTTGCCTATTTTTAAATGGTGTCTGGGCAGCCCCGAGGTGCAGTCTTTTTTGTGTGTGTGACGTCACAAACGGTGTATATGATTCTGTCTTGGGCATTTCCCCTGGGTTTTATATATATATATATATATATGTATGTATGTATGTATGTATGTATGTATGTATGTATGTATGTATGTATATAAGGCCAGACCAGGAAATTGACTTCACGAGTTGGAACAGAATGATTTCGATCTGTTTTGAAAAGTTGGATGGTGTTTTCCATTTCTTCCCCGTTTTTCCCCGGTCAGTTAATGGTGGAACTAGTCTGTGCTTTTTCCCGACACCTCCTGGGATTAAATCAGGGTTTTGTACACGGCGTTGCAACATTTCTGCCTAGTTTCTCCAAGCTTTGTGCGTGAGGCGAGCTAAAGGATTTGGCCATTCCTGGATGATGATGATGATGATAATAATAATGATAATGTTGGAAGGGACCTTGGAGGTCATCTAGTCCAACCCTCTGCTCAGGCAGGAAACCCTATACCATTTCAGGCAAATGGCTGTCCAGTCTCTTCTTAAAAACTTTCAGTGTTGGAGCATTCACCACTTCTGGAGGCAGGTTGTTCCACTGGTTAGTTGTTCTAACCGTCAGGAAGTTTCTCCTTAGTTCCAGGTTGCTTCTCTCCTTGGTTAGTTTCCATCCGTCGCTTCTTGTCCTGCCTTCAGGTGCTTTGGAGAATAGCTTGATTCAGGGTCTCTGTTTGAAAAGGAGCCTGGTGTGTCAACTCTCTCACTCTACTTTGCGTCTTTCTGTCCCGTGACAATTCTCCCACCACAGGAAAATAGCAGAAGACCGCTTCTCGCTGGCCTGGCCTTTCCAGCCCTATCTGCTTTTCGACGTCTTAGACAGCCGCGAGGAACGCGAGAATGAGTAAGTTGCCTCACCTCCACTGAGTAGCCGCAAACAAAGCTAGCAATTGCAGATGCAACAGCAAGGAATAAACGATCGGTCCCGTCTTTGGGAACTTCCCTTTCAATCAGCATTCACGTACAAGTAATCCCGGCTTGGGAATTCTGGGAGTTGAGGTCCACTCATCTGAAAACTGTCGAGGTGGAGAAACCCCGATTTAGGGCTTGGGAGGGGGAAACGGAACGTTTCTTGCCCGACGCGTCCCCAAATGCAGGGCTTAGCTTTCATGGGAAGGATGGAGCCAATTTACAACCTTGGTTTATCCCTGGCTTGTTCTCTCTCTCCCTCTTCTCCCCTATGCCACCTTGCTCCTGCTTGCCTTGGTTCAGCTCCTATTGCAACCCCCAAGAAGTGAAGCTGTTGACGGAGCTGATGAAGGTCATTAAGGGGAAAAAGAAGGATATCGGCTCGCGCCAAATTGGAATCATCACCCCTTACAACGCGCAAAAGAGGAGGATACAGAGACAGCTGGATAAAGAATTCGGAGAAAACAGGTGAGTAACAAAGGTGTGGACGTCCCTCTGTCTAATTGCTCCATGAACTGAGATATTTTTTTTCCCTTCCCAGTTCACCTCCTGCTTCCTCGTCTCTTCCCTTCTTAATTCTTAATCTCTTAAATTAAGATTATCACTCATCTTTCCTGCAATTTGCCCCCCCCCCCCGGCCCTTCATTTCCCAAAAGGGTGTTTGTTTGTTTTGAAGGTGGGTTGTGGGTGAAAAAGGGACGTGGTGGCTCAGTGGGTTAGGATGCTGAGCTTGTCGACCAGATGGCCGGCAGTTTGGCGGGTCGAATCCCGAGTGCTGCGTAACAGAGTGAGCGCCTGTTACTCGTCCCAGATTCTGCCCACCTAGCAGTTCGAAAGCAGGTAAAAATGCAAGTAGAAAAATAGGGACCACTCCGGTGGGAGGGGAACAGCGGTCCGTGCGCCTTTGGCGTCCAGTCATGCTGGCCACGTGACCATGGAGACGTCCTCGGACAAGCACCGGCTCTTCGGCTTTGAAATGGAGATGAGCACCGGCCCCTAGAGTCGGAAACGACTAGCACACATGTGCGGGGGAACCTTTACCTTTACCTGTGGGTTAAAAATAATCATCCTGACTCACCTTCCTTCCTTCCAGTCCTTTTATTTTATTTTTTATTTTTTCCTTCATAGTGTTGGGGAAATTGACACCGTGGACGGATTCCAAGGCCGGGAGAAGGACTGCATTATTGTTACCTGTGTGCGGGCAAACAGCCCACAAGGATCGATTGGGTAGGTCTCCCTGCCCCTTGGTGCCAGGAACTGGCGCCATTTTACTTCAGGGCTGGGTGTTTCTCATGTTAGGATCAACTCCTGAGACGGTATAGGTTCTCCTGCTTGAGCAGGGGGCTGGACTAGAAGACCTCAAAGGTCCCTTCCAGCTTCTATTCTATTGTATTCCTGGCCAGCTTGGCAGGGTGGTGCTCCAACCCCAATTCTGGAATAGAATGGAGCAAAACTTGTCTTTTTTTTGTGTACGTCTAGAAGGCTGTTTCTCAAACCGGACAATTTTAAGACATATGTGGGCTTCGAGCCCCAGAATTCCTCAGCCGGCATGCTTTAAGGTGCACCTTTAAAGCTGCTGGCTGGAGAATTCTGGGAGTTGAAGGCCGCCCATCGTAAGGCTGCCCCTTCTTGCCTTCTTCTGTAGCAATCAAAAGCACCAGGCTTCGTGGTCACCAGATGGCAACAACGAGTAGCAAATGAAACTTACGGTGGGACATAAGTTTCTCCATCCAAGACGCTTTTAAGATGGGCGGACTTCAACGCCCAGAATTCCCTAGCTGGCGTAGCCAGAGAGGGTTGGGAGTTGCTTTATTTTATATCCCCTCTTTGTTAGTTTTATAAATCATGCAAGGTGGCGAACGTATCCAGTGTACCTTCCCCACAACAACAGCCCTGTGAGGTGGGTTGGGGCTGAGAGAAAGAGGGACCGGCCCAAAGTCACCCAGCTGGCTTTCATGCCTGGGGTGGGACTAGAACTCACATCTCCTGGTAATTGGCCGGAAGTCACCCAGCGAGCTTTCGTGGGTAAGGTGGGACTAGAATTCCCAGACTCTGGCGATAGGCCCAAAGTTGCCCAGCCGGCTTTCGTGGCTAAGGTGGGACTAGAATTCCCAGACTCTGGCGATAGGGCCAAAGTCGCCCAGCCGGCTTTCATGGCTAAGGTGGGACTAGAATTCCCTGACTCTGGAGATAGGGCCAAAGTCGCCCAGCCGGCTTTCATGGCTAAGGTGGGACTAGAATTCCCTGACTCTGGCAATAGGGCCAAAGTCGCCCAGCCGGCTTTCATGGCTAAGGTGGGACTAGAATTCCCAGACTCTGGCGATAGGGCCAAAGTCGCCCAGCCGGCTTTCATGGCTAAGGTGGGACTAGAATTCCCTGACTCTGGCAATAGGCCCAAAGTCACCCAGCCAGCTTTCATGGCTAAGGTGGGACTAGAATTCCCAGACTCTGGCGATAGGCCCAAAGTCACCCAGCCAGCTTTCATGGCTAAGGTGGGACTAGAATTCCCAGACTCTGGCGATAGGCCCAAAGTCACCTAGCTTAAGGCCGGACTAGAACTCACTGTCTCTTGGCATCGGGCTCCTCCTTTATCCTGACGCTTTAACCACTAGACCAGCCTTGCTCGTAAGCTCATCATATAGCCTCTTCAAGGAAGCTTCTAGTTCAGCCTGTCCCATGAGCTTGGGACCCATCATCCTCACTGGCTTAGAATCCAGGGCTTAAAAACACAGACAAAAAAACCCCCTCAGGCCAGGCCAGACCCCCGTCTTTCGAAAACCAGTCCTTGCCTCCGAGCTTCGGTTTTAATAGCTTTTCTCCAAGAAGGAGGAAGAAAGGTTACGCCTGCTTTCCCGGCACGTTCCCGTTTCGCAAGTCACCTTTGCAACGAATGAAATATTCAGGCCCGGCGTGAAATATTAATAAGGGAGCTTGTGCATGAATCAGACGAGTGTCGGTCTCCAGATGGGTCATGCGGGGAGGTGTTTCAAGGTCACGGCTGGCCAAACGAATCCAGAGTCTTCCTTCGCTCCACTCCCCCACCCCCTACACTGCCACCTCCAACCAGGGCGACCCGGGTTCAAAATTAAGAGAGGAACCGCCGGCACCGATAAATCGGCCGCAACTGTCCAAGCCAGCATCGTTGTATCTTCTAAAAGCAGCTTTTGAAATAGCGGCGGGCTGGTTTCATCCCCTCGGGTGGCTAAGAGCTTCCAACCAAGAGGCCCGTTCCTCCACCCCTTCGGCCCAAATTGGGGTCCTCTGTGTGTGTGTGTGTGTGTGTTGCAGATCTTATTTTCTAATTCTGCTTTCGGCTTTGACGTCCCGTTGACAAACAGCTCGCTGTCTCCGGGATCGGAGGAGTAGATTTAAAAGGTGTGGATGGATCCAGGAATGGAAGCCATGAGGGAGAAGCTTCACTCTGCCCCATCTCAGACATCCTCACCTTGTGGTGCCCTTTTCACTGCTCCTCTCCAGGTTTTTGAGAAGCTTGCAACGCCTGAACGTGACTATCACCCGAGCCAAATACAGCCTTTTTATTCTCGGGAAACTGAAGACTCTCATGGTAGGTGGGAGAGGGGGAAATGGGGCTTTAACGGGGGAGGTATAAAACCGAAGATGGATATTTAATGTTGGATGATTACAGGCAAGGAGGCGGGGGTCTCTCCGGCCTCTAGCGCCCCACGCGAGGCCACAGAGCCAGGATTTGACCTCGGTTCTTCCTTCCCAGGAGAACAAAGACTGGAACGAGATGATCCAGGATGCCCAACGGAGAGGGAACATCGTCCAGACCTCCAAGAACACGTACAGAGCCAGCGCCGTGAAAATCCTCAAATCCAGACCGTTTCCCCGCTCCGGAGCGGCAACTCCAGAAAGAGACGCCCAAGAACCCTCGGCCTTTAGCGGAACCAAGCAACAGGCCCTCCCCATCCCCGATACCCAGCGCCCTCCGCTCCCTCTTCCCGCTCCAGCTGGCAACCGGTCCCCTCGAGAGACGCAGAAGCACCGGCCACCCCCCGTGGCGCAGGTGAAGCCCGTCCAGGACAGGCCGCAAGACCCCCGCCTCTTCAGACAAGCAAAGCCAGCGTTCAAGGCCACCGACAGCACGGAGGGCGAAACCTCTGCTTTGTGGGCCTGGCCAGGGCAAAAAAACCCTGGCCCTCTGACCGCTCGGAGCCGCGGCAATTCCATGGACGCCCTGGGGGAAACGTCGAGCCGCGTTAGCACCCCTCTGCCGAGCAGAGCCACCGAAACCCTCGACCAGAGACTTTCCCTCCTGGCCGAGCAATTGCAGAGCTGGCAAAAGCTCGGCGGCTATCCCCGGAGGATCACGGAGGGGTCCCAGGAGAAGGACGATTCTACACAACCCAAGAAGAGACGCACCACTTTCTGACTCCAAGACTCCTCTCCCTCCTCCCCACTCCCCACCCCCACAGTTCCTTGTCAGGAATCTTGTATTCGAGTCTTCCCATCACCTCTTGCCTCTTTAGACTTGAGAGAGAGAGTGTGTGTCCCCCTCAATTCCTTGCCAGGAATCTTGTATTCAAGTCTTCCCATCACCTCTTGCCGAGAGAGAGAGAGAGAGAGAGAGTGAGAGTGTTCGCGTGCCTGGGTCTGTATGCATAAATACACTGACACGAGGCAGATACGCCTTGAAACAGAGCCATATATTAAGCAAAAAACAAAACTCCAAACTCTGTAAGCCTTAGGGGCCATGTACATTTGTACAGAAAAAAAAGCTTTATTTTTTAAGAGGCCGGGAAGCTGAGAGTGCCCATAGAATGCTTCCATGTGTGTAGTGTCCTATTTAAAGCATCCCGTGGCCGGGCGAGCGAAGAGCCTGGCCCTTCGTCAAGGACCTTGTCAGTCACTGTCCTGATTCGTGTGGGACCCCCACCCCCTACTTTAACAAGACCTCCTTTTCCCAGCCCTGAAATCCTGCTCATTTCATTGCCGATACTTTGGGGTACGCAACACAACAGGGGTTTGGGGGTATTTTTGCCCTGCCCTAATTCGGGGTGCCTTCTGGAGAATGGCGGGAGCAATATCGGCTGAAAAGAACATTTGCGCCAGTAACAAGTAACTGCCTGTCTCCCTTCGCAGAGATTGTCTGCTAGCCTCCCTCGCCCGTTTTCTGATCCAAGTGCCTCTGTTGTTTTTGTGTTTTTGTGTTTTTGTGTTTTTTTTTTTGCAAAGATGCAGAACGGTTTTACGGGTTATCTCCTCCACTGGGTTGGGCTGGAGGAGTGTTGCTCCCTCTGCCTGCCCACTACTCTGCGGTAAATTTAATCTTTTATTAAACACTTGCAGTTTGGCAATTTGCACTTTGGAATCGACTTTTCCCCGGCGTCTTTCCCTCATAACATTTGGGGAGGAGGGTCCCAAGCACAGGGGGGAAAAAAAGGGCTTAAATTCTCACTGCCCAGTCAAGCCTGGGCATTTTCAGTGGACTTGGCTTGATAAAACGTCCTTTGTGTTCATATAAATATCTATACATACATACATACATACATACATACATACATACGTGTATATATATGTGTGTATGTGTATTTATATATGTATGTATGTATGTATATGTATATATATATACCCTTCTGTTACGGATAACTGAAATGTAGATACATTAAAATAGACCTTTTTAAAAGATCTTTTCCCCATAATAAATAATTCAGGTTGTATTTTCAAAAATACATTTGGCTCTTTCTGATTCGTGCTTCCGAAAGTTGAGTCAAGGACTTGTGAATTGGAGTGAGAGTGAATTTACGTGAGATTTTCCAGGGTTTTGGATCAGGGCCCTGTTGCGTAGAAGCAAGTGAGTTCGCTTTCGTGGGCCAGTTTTTCCGAACAAAAAAACCCACAAACCCTAATAGTTTAATTGCACCTAGATTACGCCCAGATCCCCATCCTCTGCACAGCAAACGCAGTAGCTCCTCATAGATCTGGAGTCCCAAAAGTGCTTTTTTCCAAAGGGAAGTGGGCTTCCTTTGATTTTCCTTGAAGACATTTTGCTTCTCGATCAAGAAGCTTCTTCAGTTCTGACTGGATGGTGGAGAACGGAAGGATTTATGTTCCTTGCAGTCATCTGGTCATTAGTGTTCCCTCTGAGAGGCATGGAGGCCAATTGGAGGTTGATCTGTGCCCTCAGGGTCACCCGAATAGCGCAAAGGGGTGTGGAACTTTTTTGGAACTGTTGTAGACTGGAGATAGATGGTGTCGGATCCCTCCCCCTCTGGCTCAATTTTGACCTAGATGGCCTCTTTGACCCCTCTTTCAAACCCGCGGTCCTCTCTGTCCAGGATGTGGACTTTGCTGTCTTCGAAAGAGTGGCCTTTGTCTTTCAAACGCAGATGGACTGTTGAACGTTGTCCTGGTGGTTTGGTTCTCCACCTCCCTCCTATTTACAATGCGGTCCTTTCAGCTGTTGCAAGGAGGTTTGCGCACCCATTTACACATTCAGGTGACCCCAGGGCACAGATAAACCTCCCAAGTAGCCTCAACGACTCTCAGAAAGAGTACTAACGACCAGATGACCGCGAGGAATATAAATCCTTCCATTCTCCCATTATTCAGAGCTGAAGAAGCTTCTTGGATGAGAAGGGAAACGTCTTCAAGGAGAAAACAAAGTCCAGTTGCCTCTTGAAAAAATATCTTTGGGACAACCATGACCTGGATGACTGAGAATCTCATCCATAGATCATCTTAAAGTTGAGAGGATCCTATATGAATGTGGGTCACTTGGGTTTCCACCCCCCCCCCCCCAATGCATTGGGGGCTTAGCTTAATTGACACCCTGAGGGGAAAAAATTGATAGGGACTCCTTGCTGATCTCTTCCAAAATCTGCCAGAAGAGCAGCTGTTTTATCCCGGGCAAATAGATTCCCTGCTTTCTGCATCTTCCAGATCCTGGATGGAATTTCCCATTGGAAGGACCTCATAGCTCCTTTTCCCAGGATCCTTTCAGCAACTTTGCTGCAATTGGGCGTAAGATCTCGGTCCCTGATTTGGTTCAGAAAATGAAATCCCTCAGATCTGGCTGCTCAACCCGATGAGGAAAGGACAGCTTTGGTAAGCATGCAGAATCCAGTTGATTTGGAGCTATTGGATCAGATGCTCTCGATCAGTTTGGTTGGCTTCATCAGAGTAGATTGAGACACTACGGCAGATCTGCTTTGGAGGTCTGGTGTGCTTTGGTGTGCTTCTAGAGCGGGAAGACAACCACATCCATCAGAATCCACTTCTGGGGAGTTATAAATACCTTAATAGACCTGAAGCCAAACAGAGATGGTGGGAAGTTGTGGATAACTTAGAGAAACTTCATAAAAGCAGCTTCTAGATTGGGTCTTCCATCTGCTTAACATCAGCAAGGCTTGCTCTCAAGGAAGTTGCTTTTGACCTACCTGCTCATCAACCACGAGAGTTGTCAACGTTTTCAGTAGGAAGTCTGCTTCAGGCTGCCCCAATGGATGGAATTCCAGCCTGCTGACCCATCACCACCTTTATGGAATTTGTCCCTTGTCTCCTCTCCATGTTTGGTCATCACCAACGGGCCTTGGTGGAGCAGTGGGCTAATGCCTCCTTAAGTAACACCAGCTGCCTGCAATTAGTGCAGGTTCGAGTCCCACCAGGCTCAAGGTTGACTCAGCCTTCCATCCTTCCGAGGTAGGTAAAATGAGGACCCAGATTGTTGGGGGCAATAAGCTGACTTTGTAATAATGCCGCTTGGGGGGGGGTGTGAAAGCCCTAACAAGCAGGCATATACATAGAATGAAGGCTACTGCTAAGCTTGTAAGCCGCCCTGAGTCTTCGGAGAAGGGCGGGATATAAATGGAATTAAAATAAAATAAATAAAATCTCACAAAACCTTGGCTAAACCTTGCTTCAGACCTTCAGAGGCTCTCGGCTTTGTGTCTCCGTGCCCACAAGACGCTCAACCAGGTCAACGAAAAGCCACCAGGTGGCACTCTTATTAATCTGAGAAACTTGGTAATCACGATTTATAGGAGGTGGGCTTTGCGTGTTCATTCCACCAAGCCCACCTTGGCCAGCTCACGTCTTGCAAGGTGTAAATCCAAAGAGCGAGCTAGTTCAATTTTAAACCAAGCTTAAGTAGGACTCGATACAAAGAGGGACAAATTGGTCTTTTGTTTGCCAACCCTCCTGATTTCTCCTCGGGAAAGGAGGAGCGTTAACCCTACGATGGGTTTGTTTCGGGGGGGCTGTTTTGTTTTCGAGGCGCAGTACAGGCAGCCCTTGACTTTACAACAGTCGACTTAGTGACCATTCAAAGGTACAACAGTACTGGGGAAAAAGGGACCGTTTTTCACACGGCCTTTGCGGCATCCCGTGGTCGCGTGATCAAGTTTTGGATGCTTGACAACCGGATCGTATTATGATGGTTGCAGCGTCGGGGTGTGTGTGTTTGTGTGTATGTGTGCCGTGTGATCCCTTTTGTGACCTGAAGCAGCAAACTCCGTGGAAAAGCCATATTCGTTTAACCACCCCATTATTAACTGAACGACCGCAGTGGTTCAACTTAGCAAATGTGGCCAGGAAGGTTCCCCCCCCCCCCTGCAAGAGCCAGCAAATTTCCTGGGTTCCCAACCAGCCCTATGATTTTTATTTCTTTATTTTTTTGCAGGAATCTGGCCAGCCTGATTCCTATGGCGTTTGGACTGGACGTATTCACAACAGGCAGTTGCTGCTATCCCTTCAGCGTTGACGCCTTGGATGCAGTAACATTTTGCAGAGTTAGAGCGAGAGAGGAATGGTGCCAATAGGGTGATTTTTTAAATTCTAGAATGGAATAGAGCTGGGAGGGACCAGGAGCAGCTAACCATCGTAATAAGGAAAGCACGGTGCAAAGTCTCAGAAAATCCACCTTTTGCATCAGGAAATGCAAAGTGGCCGTTTTTCGCCCTTTATCCCAATCTTTTTTTTTTGGAGGCACGCCCACCAAGGAATGAGTTAAATCTGCAGAGCTGGGAAGAAAATAATAATAATAATCCGAGACCTAACAGCAATTAATAAGTTGCTTTTATGTAATGGATTATAACACCATAATATTTCAGGTAAAATGTTTTTTTTTCTAAAGGCTGTAGTAGTAGTTCACCTGATTGTTTTGGTTGGGTTTTTTTTAATCTCCCCTTCCCCACTCTTCTTTAGAACATTTATAATTCCAACAAATGTAATTCTCTACCCAAAAGGGAAGAAAAAAAAAGAAACAAATTGAACCGTAATCTATTCGGCAAAGCCCGGAGGAACGTGATCTATTTTTTTGACTAATCAAAACCAGTGTCGAAAGCCGAAGACTCTGAACCAAAAGAGTAAAAAAAAACGAGTCCAAAAGAAAAGAAAAAAAAAGAGAAAACTTAATAAATTCAGCAACTTGATTTTTTTTTTTTTTGGAGGCCACGTTATCTTTTGAGGCCTGAGCTGCAGCCGGCTAACCGCGCAAGAGGAAAAAGGTCCCATAACGTGCCGCCTTTTCCAATTTTGTACCGTTTAGCCGAGCTACATCTTCCTAAAAAAAAAAACTGGGTGGGAAAGAAGAAGAGATTTGGAAGGGAAGAGCAGTGCAACATAAATGCAAGATAACAGGGCAATTCGCCCCCATCCCACCCCTTTTTTTGGAAGCTACCCCTGTGCAAAGGAGAGCTCTGGACAATTTTCCCCTCCAGAAGATAGCTGGAAAATTGCAAACAATTTGCATTCCCCACCCCCACCCAAAGTCCTGTTAAGACGTCCTTTCCTGGTTTGATGGACACCGCAAAAGGTATCTATGTTCCTTCAACTACGCCCAACCAAAGACCTCAGGGAGGAGCAGGAACTTCTTTTGAACCCTTCAACTCTTGGCCAACGAGGTCCAAGAGACACCAGCTCAGCTGGGTGATGTTTCTTCTGAGCTCGCAACAACGTTTTCAGGCTGTCCCGTCCTTTCTCGCTTCCGCTTGAGGCTTCCCGTGGGAATTTTGACGGAGCACTTTCCCACCCCCCTTGTCCTTCAGAGGTCCAACAGTTGCTGCATGTGTAGGCCAACCGCGCTGGCCACAAAGGCCGAAAGGCTGAGATACGTCCCAGAGACGGAGTCGCACTCTGTATCTTCCCCTTCACACTTAGTTTGTTCACACAGGACGCCCTTGGTTCCTGGCGGGCAGAGGCAGCGCTGGTTCTCGTAACACGTGCCTCCGTTTTGGCAAATCAGGAGCTCGTCATCGCAGACGTTGGCTGCAGAGAGAAAGGGGGAGCATTGGAAGCGCTAGGATTTAAGAGAAGCTGGGGGGGAGGTTGGGGGCTGCTCCCCCAAATTAAAACTCCAAGGGATGGACAGGAAAGCTTTTGCAAGTAAGGATTGAGGGGTTCTGAAAAGGGCAGTTAGATTCGCAGAACGGAGCAGGTTGAGTCAGGAATGAGAGGCGGGTCTGGATGAGGTCAAAGGCAGCGTTACTCAAACATTGGTGACTTTGAGATGAGTGGACTTCCAACTCCCAGAATTCCCCAGCCAGCTTGCTTTAAGGTGCGTGGACTTGAAAGTCCCGGAATTCTCCAGCCAGCTTTCTTTAAGGTGCATGGACTTGAAAGTCCCAGAATTCCACTCATCGTCAAGCCTGCTGGCTGGGAAGTCCACATTTCTTAAAGCCACCAAAACTTGAGGAACTCTCTGGTTCAATCAGCTGGGATTCAGGTCTGCAAATCAACTGCAACACATTCATTCGGAAAAAAAGGATCATGCTTACGTAAGCAACCTTGCCTCCAGTAGTAGCCGGGCAGACAATCGTCGCATTTCGGCCCCGTCACGCCCCCACCTTTGCATTCGCAATAGCCGGTCTCATTACAACGGTTAGCCAAGGAGCCAATTCGGTTGCAGTTGCAATCTGGGAGAAACAACAGACCAGTAAAGTCAGATCTGCGGTGGGGAAAAAAAACAAACCCAAGGAAGTCCTCCCTAATTCTTATGGAGACGAGACTGAGCGGATCTCTGGAGATCTTGTATGTATAGACCTCTTCTTAACTTCTGGATAATGTGTAACCTCCATCCTACAACTCCCTTAAAGTGTTGGGGTGTAAAGCCCCGCCAATTACCAGAGAGGAGGAAGAGTTATCCTGGATAGACAGCTAAGTCCTCGATTGATGAGCACAACGGAGGCCAACATTTCTGTTCCTACTCACCTACACAAACGTTCTCATCGTCCAGCTCCGCGGAGCTATTTCGGAAGTAGCCAAGCCGACAATACTGACAGTGCTGTCCCCCGCGTGTTATGCTTGCAACTAATGCAGGTCACTAAATTCAGGAAATCGATGAAGCTGCACCGGTTGGAGTGCCCGTAACATTCACAGTCTGCAACGCCGGGCCGCAGGGAGGGGGGGGTGGAAAGAGAGAGAGAATGAGTATTGTCTTATTCATCAGGTGGTATGAAAGCCTAGTTGAGACAACAAACAAAAGCAAGTGTCCACAGCTTCTAAAAGTGAGCGGTAGAGACACCCAGCTTTGCGTTCAGCTGGGTGGGTTTTCTTTCACCCATAACTTTGTGGAGAACCTTATGGAAAGACGAAGAAGCAAAGCAGAAGGAGAAGACACAGCTGGGACACCTTTGAGGGAACATGCAACCAGAAGACCATGCGTGTGCTTTTTTCTCTCCCCACAGTTTGAAGAAGGGCCCTATTAGCCTGAACTTTGCAGCTTCTACAAAGCAAAGGGTCCTATTGGCCTCGACTTGAGGAAGACTATGTTGAAACAAGGACTTTCCCCCCCCTCCCTGCCCCACGACGACCTGTGGGTCTTTTTGAGATGGCAAAGTGAGCTAAAACAGGAGGACACTCAGACTGCAATGGGACAATGTTTCTACATCAACAAATAGGGCCAAGTTGGCTTGAGTAGGTGGACCATCTCAATCACCATATCCAGGTGCAAAGGCTGGTATCAGCAGACAGGGTGAGGTGTCCTCTCCACACTGCTAGTTTTAAACCATGCAATGTTTTGCCGTGACAGATTCAAAGATGACTTCTCGATGGTCTACACAGGAAGCCCTAAGATGGTCAATAACCTAAGAATCCCCTCGAAGGGACTCATGCCGCTGTAGGGTGTCATCTTTGCACCTCCATCCCCCTCCCCGCCACATTGCCTGGCCAAGGTGAGACGGCCTTTTTTTGCCAAAGTTAAGAGGCGACCTGGCTTTACAAGAAGAGCTTTGTCACTGAAGCGTTCACCAGACAAGGGAGCTGAACATGTGAACGCTCATTATCTTAAAAGAGAATTCTTGACGTGACCTCCCAACGCAACATAATTCTAAGGTTGAGACCGAATTCTCTCCCTTTAGTTGGGGTAAGAGAGAACGACCAAACAAGAATTAAACCAGGTTCCCCAGATGAGTTGAGAGGATAAACCCTCATGTTCTTCACCCACCCAGACTCTCAAGGAAAGACGTAACACGTTAAGGCAGGATGTGCTGATTTACTACATTCAAGAAATGGAGCTCCAGGGAACTCCACAACTAACGTCAGACTTTATGACTTATAATAATAAATAATAATAATAATCAGTGAAGGAGACTTGTGGCTCCATCTTCTCTGGACGCTTCGCAGGTTTTCCGTCTCAACCAATTAGCTGCCCCGTTTATCCTCGTCTTACCTTGAAACGTTTCAATGGGGACCCGGACCCGGAAATCAGATTCAGCTTTGACCTCAATGACTCTGGAAGTCTCGGGCAAAACTTGAGAATCATGTTTAAAAAACAAAACAAAACAACTCTCTTTTTCTCTCTCTTGTTCCCTTCCCTCGTCCAGAAACACAAGCTATTGTCAAATTGGGGTTCCTCCTTTTTATTTTTTATTTTTTTGGGGGGGGGACCTCTCTCATCTGCTCCCGGCTAGGAACGTCTGTATAAAAATCCTTGTGCTAAACGGGGAGATAAAAGGCTGTCTTTCCTTTCGGTGGCCATTAAACAAATCCGACAGCCCCCACCCACTTTGTCAAAAAGATTGTCACAAATGGCAATCACAGGAGCCCGGGACGCTGCGACCGTCATAAATACGAGTCGGTTGCCAAGCGTCCGAATTTCGAATCAGGTGGCCATGAGGATGCTGCAACGGTCATAAGAGGGAGGACCGGTCACTATTTTTATAGTGCTGTTGCAACTTCGAACTAATTGAGGACTACCTGCACATTTGAAGTGGGAATAATAATAATAATAATAATAATCCAGCACGCTGAGTTGGAAAGCCCTGATTCTGGAGGCGTTGAAGAAAAAAAAAAGCAGGCATTTATGCAGAGAAAGAATGTGTTAAAAGGAGGCTTTTAAGAAGAGACTGGACAACCCTTTGTCTGAAATGGTTTGGGGTTTCCTGCCTGAGCGGGGGGGTTGGACTAGATGACCTCCAAGGTCCCTTCTGACCCTGTTATTCTGTAAATACGCTGCTGGCACGGGGCAAGGAAAGAGACACACCGGTGAAGTGACCTTAACTGTCCTCTCCTGGCGTTGCCTTCCTTACATTTGCCACCCGAAGCGGTTTTTTCTGACTGCAGTAATTCCATTAAGAGTTCGTCCTGGCACACATTGGGCTCCGGAGGTGCCAACTTTGGCATCTTGTGTGCAGGACCGGCCAAAGAGACCTTCCCCCTGAATTCTGCTGATTCCCCAAGTGACCCTTCACGGGGTCCACAATTCTTGGCCGTACTACATCTGCTCCATGCTAGTTAGTTGGTTTCGTTTGCATCCTCTCCGGATCCTGTGATCAAATGTTGATGCTATCCCTCTTAAGAAAATCATGATGGGTCTGGCTTCGTGTCTCGAAAAGTGCCAGCAAATTTAAGAAATTGTCTTCTGGAAAGAGCTTCCCTACAGAATTTTGGAGCAATGAAAATGGTACTGGCAATTGAGCAGTGAAAATTGTATATCCGTTCCTCTCCCTTCTTCCCTCATATTCCCACATCTCTCCTTTTTCTTTCTTCCTTTCTTGCTTTTTCCTTCCTTTCTCCCTCCCTCTCCCTCCCTCTCCTTCCTTCCCTGATTTTAGCTTCTCTTTTCCTTCCTTCCTTCCTTCCTTCCTTCCTTCCTTCCTTCCTTCCTTCCTTCCTTCCTCCCTCCCACCCATCCCCTCAGCAAGCCAGAATTGTGTGTGACTTAAATCCCCGTTACGTGGACCACCTCAAAGCGGGAGTCGAGATTTTACAACAACCTAGATAGCAAGCGCGACATTTCCTGAACCTCCTCAAGAAGCCTTGAAGTTGGAAATCTGAGCAGATGGAGAAGTTGGCAGGGGCTGCCAGCTGTCTGGCTCCTGTGCCCGCCCTCCCCTACCTTGTTGAGAAACCCCACAAAGCCATCTCTGTGGGGTCACCAGGGAGGGGCACCTGCCTCTCATTTTGGACATCAAAACGCCTTTGCAACTCCTGTCCTCCTTTCAAGTCGCCTCTTAGATCAGAAGGAATGGAAACCTCGGGAGGCGGGTTCAAGAGCTGTCTGGCGCGCCTGGCAAGCTTAGAACAGGTGTGTGTGCCGCAAGATACAATTGGTAGGAGGGAAGAAGAAAGGGGCTTAAGTACTTGGGCACCGCTGCGGTACCGTCCCTGCCAATCTCTGCCTCGGCATCCTTTTTTTTTGATCACCCAGTGATCAGAGCCTGACAGCTTTTTTTCCCCCCCTCCTTCCCAGAGACTCGCTGCCAGCGGTCCTGTTCTGAAGCCTCTGAATGAGACAGCACGTAATCCATGAGCCCCAGCCGAGGGTCAGCAGCCAGTCCCAGAGCGCGTGGGTGGGAAAATGGAATTGTGCGGCAGAAACTCTCCTGGGAGCGGGCAAAGACAGGGACACCTACCTCTCTTCCCAGGCTGTGGAAAGGAAATTGGATCCGGCGCAACTCCTGAACCCACAAAGCTGGGCTGAGTGGACTGGGAGAGGGATGGAAAAACCGGATCCGGTTTAATCCTTGGTTTATCGTCGCCGTTGGGAATCAGAATTTTGGTTGCTCAACAGAGCAGTTGTGTAGTGGCTCACGGCGGATTTTACCAGCATTTTCTTGGGGCCAGGGTTAAAGGAATCACTGCAGTTGTTCAGTGGATCATGCGGTCGTTAAGTGAATCCGGCTACAGTCTGACTTACTACCGTTTGCTTAGTGGCTGTTCGAGGTTACGACAGCACCGAAGCAAGTGATTTATAGGTTTTTCACGGTAATGACTTAGCAATGGAAGTTTGGGATAAATTGTGGTCGAAAGTCGAGGATTAATTCTATTCTATTCCATATTCTGTTCTCTATTCTATTTTCTGTTCTATTCTATTCTACTCTACTCTACTCTACTCTACTCTACTCTACTCTACTCTACTCTACTCTACTCTCCAGATCAGCCATCTTACCACCGTGCACGTTTCTCATTTGAGATGCTTTAGGATTCTCCCTTACAATGGCTGAAATCTTATCCGTTTTAAAAAGGTTTCCGTTGATCTAGCATTTGATTTAAAGGTAGAGTGGTGAGGATGTAGATGGTCTTCGAAGAGGATCATTTTTCCCCACGATGCAGGTACCCTGATTGCCGTTATCTTAACCACCCACCCACCTGCCCATCCCAGAAGATTTGGGAAACAGCTCCATGCAGGAGAAGAAAGCAGGTTAAAGTTTCAAAGCATCGTCTAATTAGGTTTGAGTGTGTCAAACCAGGATGCCAAGGTGCTCAATTACGTCTGCCCTTGGATCGCTCCGAGCATGTTCTGAGACGACTCCTTGTGAAATTGCTTCTAAATAAAGCATATTTGCCTGCAATTTGAACACCTGGCTGAGTTTCAGCCATGTTTCTCCTTTTCATCTTCTCCATCACTCATGAGCTGAAAACATGGGAGAGATAAGGTTAGAACAAGGCTAAATATAGATGTCTTTAGTTTAATGACGACAGTCCCGTCTGGCCTGCACAATTCCTACCAACCACTAGAGGGCAGCCTTTTAGATTGTTGGGGGCAATAAGCTGACTTTGTAATAATGCTGCGGGGGGGGGGGGCGAAAGCCCTAATAAGCAGGCATATACATAGAATGAAGGCTACTGCTAAGCTTGTAAGCCGCCCTGAGTCTTCGGAGAAGGGCGGGATATAAATGGGATAAAAATAAATAAATAAATAAATAAATAATAAATAAATAAATGTCCCTGCTGCCCCCTAGTGGACATTTGCAATCCCAATCTGGTAGCTATACCTGAATAGAGGTAGTTTTTGACTTACATATCATTCGTTTAATGACTATTTGAAGTTACAGTGGCACTGAAAAAAAAGTGACTTACAACTGGTCCTCGTGCTTATGACCATCACGGCATCTGGCCTGCTATTCATCCCCTCAGTGCTTGCTAAGACATCTCTAACTCAGATGTTCTCAAGAGGTTCCTCTCAAGAGCAGGCAGCTTTGAAAAGGGTTCACCTCAAGATGTGGAAAGCAAGCAAGCACAACACAGACCCTGCACAAAGAGACTCAACAGCTCACATGCTAAACAGCTCCTAATCTACACATCGCTTTGCTTTCCTTTGTGGGAAACGTTGTGATGGAGGGACCCTCTTTTTTCCATCCCTTCTCAAAGCATCCTAGCAGTTGAACCGAAGAACAATCTCATCACTTCTTAGCACCCTCTTTCGGGTCTACCACTAATTCTGAAGCTCCCTCTAGCCATCTCAGCTCACATCAACACACCCTAGAGCATAAAGCAGGAGGAAAGGAGAATGGAGATATTTTGCTACCAGATATGGTTCTTAAAGGTAAAGGTTCCCCTGCACATGCGTGCTAGTCGTTTCCGACTCTAGGGGCTGGTGCTCATCTCCGTTTCAAAGCCAAAGAGCCAGCGCTTGTCCGAGGACGTCTCCGTGGTCATGTGGCCAGCATGACTAGACGCCAAAGGCGCCACAGAACGCTGTTACCTTCCTACCGTAGGGGTCCCTATTTTTCTACTTGCATTTTTACGTACTTTCGAACTGCTAGGTTGGCAGAAGCTGGGACGGGTAACAGGCGCTCACTCTGCTACGCGGCACTCGGGATTTGACCCGCCAAACTGCCGACCTTCTGATTGACAAGCTCAGCGTCCTAACCCACTGAGCCACCGCATCCCTTACAGGAGCCGCGTCCCTTACAGGTTCTTACAGGAAGCTAAAGTTGGCCGTAGCAGGCGTTTCTTACCTTCTGGGTCCACGTAAGACTTGGCTGGGGTGAAGGTATCTTCCAAGAAGGTCACCCCAGAAGAACTGGTCATTTCTTACAAAGACAACACAAAAAATCCAATTATGGTAAAGTGACTGCCCCTCCTAAACCACTCAGGACTTACACAGCCTATTTTTTTTAAGCCAAGGAAGTCTCTGCTTGACTTCAGTGCAGCGGCATTTTTCCACCTGTGAGGATAACCTCCATTCTTCTCCAAGTTCTACTCGTGCAAAAAAGAAAAAGAAAAAAATGGCCGCGTAACTGCTTTCCGCTAAAAAGAAAATAGAAATGGAATTGCGTAGGGCGTGCATTTCGAAGTGTGGTTCCCAACAAACATCCAAGGGGGGGGGGAGAAGATAAGATGCCATTCTTTTAAGAGATGCCATTGTATAAATTAGAGACCTGTCACTTTAGAAAGAAAGATTCTTAAGAAAGTAATCAAGAAACCTCGAGTTAGGAAATGGTTTAGTTG